>NC_059198.1:50623548-50691048 GCF_020615455.1 Coregonus clupeaformis | reverse complement strand
AATTCTTGTTTTGTGAGCGGACCCCAGACCTCACAACCATAAAGGGCAATGGGTTCTATAACTGATTCAAGTATTTTTAGCCAGATCCTAATTGGTATGTCGAATTTTATGTTCCTTTTCATGGCATAGAAGGCCCTTCTTGCCTTGTCTCTCAGATCGTTCACAGCTTTGTGGAAGTTACTTGTGGCACTGATGTTTAGGCCGAGGTATGTATAGTTTTTTGTGTGCTCTAGGGTATTTGTGGTCCTGGCAACTGGACCTTTTTTGGAACACCATTATTTTTGTCTTACTGAGATTTACTGTCAGGGCCCAGGTCTGACAGAATCTGTGCAGAAGATCTAGGTCTGCTGTAGGCCCTCCTTGGTTGGGGACAGAAGCACCAGATCATCAGTAAACAGTAGACATTTGACTTCAGATTCTAGTAGGGTGAGGCCGGGTGCTGCAGACTGTTCTAATGCCCTCGCAATTCGTTGATATATATGTTGAAGAGGGTGGGGCTTAAACTGCATCACTGTCTCACCCCACAGCCCTGTGGAAAGAAATGTGTGTGTTTTTTGCCAATTTTAACCGCACACTTGTTGTTTGTGTACATGGATTTTATAATGTCGTATGTTTTTTCCCCAACCCCACTTTCCATCAATTTGTATAGCAGACACTCATGCCAAATTGAGTCAAAAGCTTTTTTGAAATCAACAAAGCATGAGTTTGCCTTTGTTTTGTTTTGTTTGTTTGTCAATTAGGGTGTGCAGGGTGAATACGTGGTCTGTCGTATGGTTATTTGGTAAAAAGCCAATTTGACATTTGCTCAGTACATTGTTTACACTGAGGAAATGAACTAGGCTGCTGTTAATTTAATGCAGAGGATTTTCCCAAGGTTGCTGTTGACGCATATCCCACGGTAGTTATTGGGGTCAAATTTGTCTCCACTTTTGTGGATTGGGGCGATCAGTCCTTGGTTCCAAATATTGGGGAAGATGCCAGAGCTAAGGATGACGTTAAAGAGTTTAAGTATAGCCAATTGGAATTTGTGGTCTGTATATTTGATCATTTCATTGAGGATACCATCAACACCACAGGCCTTTTTGGGATGGAGGGTTTGTATTTTGTCCTGTAGTTCATTCAATGTAATTGGAGAATCCAGTGGGTTCTGGTAGTCTTTTAATAGTTGATTCTAAGATTAGCATTTGATCATGTATATTTTTTTTGCTGTTTGTTCTTTGTTATAGGGCCAAAAATATTGGAGAAGTGGTTTACCCATACATCTCCGTTTTGGATAGATACAGTGAGGGGAAAAAGTATTTGATCCCCTGCTGATTTTGTACGTTTGCCCACTGACAAAGACATGATCAGTCTATAATTTTAATGGTAGGTTTATCTGAACAGTGAGAGACGGAAGAACAAAAAACAAATCCAGAACAACGCATGTCAAAAATGTTATAAATTGATTTGCATTTTAATGAGGGAAATAAGTATTTGACCCCTCTGCAAAACATAACTTAGTACTTGGTGGCAAAACCCTTGTTGGCAATCATAGAGGTCAGACGTTTCTTGTAGTTGGCCACCAGGTTTGCACACATCTCAGGAGGGATTTTGTCCCACTTCTCTTTGCAGATCTTCTCCAAGTCATTAAGGTTTCATGGCTGACGTTTGGCAACTCGAACCTTCAGCTCCCTCCACAGATTTTCTATGGGATTAAGGTCTGGAGACTGGCTAGGCCACTCCAGGACCTTAATGTGCTTCTTCTTGAGCCACTCCTTTGTTGCCTTGGCCGTGTGTTTTGGGTCATTGTCATGCTGGAATACCCATCCACGAACCATTTTCAATGCCCTGGCTGAGGGAAGGAGGTTCTCACCCAAGTTTTGACGGTACATGGCCCCGTCCATCGTCCCTTTGATGCGGTGAAGTTGTCCTGTCCCCTTAGCAGGAAAACACCCCCAAAGCATAATGTTTCCACCTCCATGTTTGACGGTGGGGATGGTGTTCTTGGGGTCATAGGCATTATTCCTCCTCCTTCAAACACGGCGAGTTGAGTTGATGCCAAAGAGCTCGATTTTGTTCTCATCTGACCACAACACTTTCACCCAGTTCTCCTCTGAATCATTCAGATGTTCATTGGCAAATTTCAGACGGGCCTGTATATGTGCTTTCTTGAGCAGGGGGACCTTGTGGGCGCTGCAGGATTTCAGTCCTTCACGGCATAGTGTATTACCAATTGTTTTCTTGGTGACTATGGTCCCAGCTGCCTTGAGATCATTGACAAAATCCTCCTGTGTAGTTCTGGGCTGATTCCTCACCGTTCTGATGATCATTGCAACTCCACGAGGTGAGATCTTGCATGGAGCCCCATGCAGAGGGAGATTGACAGTTATTTTGTGTTTCTTCCATTTGCGAATAATCGCACCAACTGTTGTCACCTTCTCACCAAGCTGCTTGGCGATGGTCTTGTAGCCCATTCCAGCCTTGTGTAGGTCTACAATCTTGTCCCTGACATCCTTGGATAGCTCTTTGGTCTTGGTCATGGTGGAGAATTTGGAATCTGATTGATTGATTGCTTCTGTGGACAGGTGTCTTTTATACAGGTAACAAACTGAGATTAGGAGCACTCCCTTTAAAAGTGTGCTCCTAATCTCAGCTCGTTACCTGTATAAAAGACACCTGGGAGCCAGAAATCTTTCTGATTGAGAGGGGATCAAATACTTATTTCCCTCATTAAAATGCAAATCAATTTATATCATTTTTGACATGCGTTTTTCTGGATTTTTTGTTGTTGTTATTCTGTCTCTTACTGTTCAAATATACCTACCATTAAAATTATAGACTGATAATTTCTTTGTCAGTGGGCAAACGTACAAAATCAGCAGGGGATCAAATACTTTTTTAGGGGATCGAATACTTTTTTCCCTCACTGTAGCTCTTCGTGTTGTTACATTTTACATTTTAGTCATTTAGCAGACGCTCTTATCCAGAGCGACTTACAGAAGCAATTAGGGTTAAGTGCCTTGCTCAAGGGCACATCGACAGATTTTTCACCTAGTCGGCTCGGGGATTAGAACCAGCGACCTTTCGGTTACTGGCACAACGCTCTTACCCACTAAGCTACCTGCCGCCCCATTAAGGTTTCTGTTTGTTTAGTGTTTTCCAATTTTCCCAGAAGTGGTTAGAGTCTATGGATTCTTCAATTACATTGAGCTGATTTCTGACATGCTGTTCCTTCTTTTTCCGTAGTGTATTTCTGTGTTGTTTCAGTGATCCACCATAGTGAAGGCGTAGGCTCAGGTTTTCTGAGTCTCTATGTTTTTGGTTGGATAAGTGTCTCAATTTCTTTCTTAGGTTTTTGCATTCTTCATCAAACCATTTGTCATTGTTGTTACTTTTCTTTGGTTTTCTGTTAGAGATTTTTAGATTTGATAGGGAAGCTGAGAGGTCAAATATACTGTTTAGGTTTTCTACTGCCAAGTTTACACCTTCACTATTACAGTGGAACGTTTTGTCCAGGAAGTTGTCTAAAAGGGATTGAATTTGATGTTGCCTAATTGTTTTTTGGTAGGTTTTGACACTACCTTCCTTCCATCTATAGCATATCTTAATATTATTCAGTTCCTTTGGCTTTGATGCCTCATGATTGAGTATTGCTCTGTTCAAGTAGACTGCGATTTTTCTGTGGTCTGATAGGGGTGTCAGTGGGCTGACTGTGAACGCTCTGAGAGACTCTGGGTTGAGGTCAGTGATAAAGTAGTCTCCAGTACTCCTGCCAAGAGATGAGCTATAGGTGTACCTACCATAGGAGTCCCCTCGAAGCCTACCATTGACTATGTACATACCCAGCGTGCGACAGAGCTGCAGGAGTTGTGACCCGTTTTTGTTGGTTATGTTGTTGTAGTTGTGCCTTGGGGGGCATATGGGGGAGGGAATGCTGTCACCTCCAGGTAGGTGTTTGGCCCCCTGTGTGCTGAGGGTGTCAGGTTCTTGTCCAGTTCTGGCATTTCGGTCGCCACAGACGATGTCCCTGGGTTTGGAAATGATTGATTTCCCCCTCCAGGATGGAGAATCTGTCTTCATTAAAGAATGGGGATTCTAGTGGGGGGATATAGGTAGCACACAGGAGGACATTATTCTCTCTCTCTCTCTCTCTCTCTCTCTCTCTCTCTCTAGCTATCTCTTTCCATATCTCTCTCTCTCTCTCTCTCTCTCTCTCTCTCGATCTATCTATTTCCATGTCTCTTTCCATCTCTCTCTCTCTCTCTCTCTCCCTCTCTCTCTATCTCTCACACTCTCTCTCTCTCTCTCTCTCTCTCTCTCTCTCTCTCTCGCTCTCTCTCTCTCTAGCTATCTCTTTCCATCTCTCTCTCTCTCTCTCTCTCTCTCTCTCTCTCTCTCTCTCTCTCTCTCCTCTGTCTCTCTCTCTCTCTCTCTAGCTATCTCTTTCCATATCTCTCTCTCTCTCTCTCTCTCTCTCTCTCTCTCTCTCTCTCTCTCTCTCTCTCTCTCTCTCTCTCTCTCTCTCTCTCTCTCTCTCTCTCTCTCTCTCTCTCTCTCTCTCTCTCTTTCCACCTCTCTCTCTATCTATCTCTTTCCAGCTCTCTTTCCAGCTCTCTTTCCATCTCTCTCTCTCGTTAGGTGTTGTTGTTATCGTTGTTGTTGCTGTTACGTTTGGAGGTCACCATTTGTTAAGTTGAACTGCGGCTGACTGAAATGTCTGTCTCTATCTAGTTACGAAGCTCTCTGCAGGCACACGCACACTCACAATCACACACTCACACGGCAACTGCGACTTAATATTATCCACCATTAGAGCAGAAATGTTAACTCGTTTAAGGAGCATGATCATCAATTCCAGGACAGACACGTGCATTCCACTTCAGTTGCTCCCAATGCCTCATAGCTTTTATAGAGACAGTTGATCAATTGATGTAAATGAATAGTTATGTCCATTAAATTGGAAAGGCTGTTTTGTTGGCTTGTTTGTTCAGCATCCTTTATTCTGACACGGCTAGTTTGGCCGAGGCTGACATCTCTATGTATTGATCATTTGTCATACAGTAATGTGTGGCAGTGTGTGTGTGTGTGTCTGTATTTGTATTTATTAAGGATCCCCATTGGTTCCTGCCAAGGCAGCAGCTACTCTTCCTGGGGTCCAAACACATTAAGGCACTTACATTACATATAAAACAAAAGATAAAATAGTGCATCATATAACATTATTACACCACTATATATCTACAGTACAAAATGTTTAATACCACCATACAACAATATTACAATGTACGTGTGTGTAGAGTGCGTGTGCTAGCGCTTGTGTGCGTATGCATGTGTCTGTACCTTTGTGTGTGTCTCTTCACAGTCCCCGCTGTTCCATAAGGTGTATTTTTACCTGTTTTTTTTTATCTGATCCTACTGCTTGCATCAGTTATCTGATGTGGAATAGAGTTCCATGTAGTCATGGCTCTATGTAGTACTGTGTGCCTCCCATAGTCTGTTCTGGACTTGGGGACTGTGAAGAGACCTCTGGTGGCATGTCTTGTGGGGTATGCAATGGTGTCTGAGCTGTGTGCTAGTATTTTAGACAGACAGCTCGGTACATTCAGCATGTCAAAACTTCTTACAAAAACAAGTAGTGATGAAGTCAATCTCTCTTCCACTTTGAACCATGAGAGATTGACATGTTAGCTCTCTGTGTAGATCCAAGGGCCAGCTGTGTTGCACTGTTCTGAGCCAATTGTAATTTTCCTAAGTCCCCCTTTGTGGCATCTGACCACACGACTGAACAGTAGTCCAGGTGCGACAAAACTAGGGCCTGTAGGAGCCGCCTTGTTGATAGTGTTGTTAAGAAGGCAGAGTAGCACTTTATTATGGACAGACTTCAAATCAAATCAAATTTTATTTGCCACATGCGCCGAATACAACAGATGTAGACATTACATTGAAATGCTTACTTACAAGCCCTTAACCAACAATGCAGTTTTTAAGAAGAAGAAAAAAAAGTGTTAAGTAAAAAATAGATAAGTAAAAAATTAAAAATAGCAAATAATTAAAGAGCAGCAGTAAAATAAAAGAACAGTTGGGGATCTGTAAATAAACAGAATAGCAGCAGTGTAAAAGAGGGGGTGGGGTGGGGTGGGGGGGGGCAATGCAAATAGTCCGGGTAGCCATGATTAGCTGTTCAGGAGTCTTATGGCTTGGGGGTAGAAGCTGTTAAGAAGCCTTTTGGACCTAGACTTGGCGCTCCGGTACCGCTTGCCGTGCAGTAGCAGAGAGAACAGTCTATGACTAGGGTGGCTGGAGTCTTTGATAATTTTTAGGGCCTTCCTCTGACACCGCCTGGTATAGAGGTCCTGGATGGCAGGAAGCTTGGCCCCAGTGATGTACTGGGCTGAGACTTCTCCCCATCTTAGCTACTGTTGTATCAATATGTTTTGACCATGACAGTTTACAATCCAGGGTTACTCCAAGCAGTTTACTCACCTCAACTTGCTCAATTTCCACATGATTCTTTACAATATTTAGTTGAGGTTTAGGGTTTAGTGAATAATTTGTCCCAAATACAATGCTTTTAGTTTTTGAAATATTTAGGACTAACTTATACCACTGTATCATCAAAGGTATTGTCTAAGTGAGTTACAGAGATTGTCAGAATATGAATATGTTACAAACAAGTTATTGACTTCATGAACCTTGTTTCTTAGGCTACATATGTTAATATGGGCTATTTGTAGCACTTTTCTGGGTTGCTTGATTGTTTTTAATGCTTTACTGGGAAGCTTATCAGAAGTAGACATGCTCATGTTACTTATAGTGGAGCTGATAGTGCATGGTGAGCTGCACACAGTGGACTTCCTACTAGGGACAACGCCTCAGTGCTAACAGTGTAACTCTGGTTCATAGGCACATGATTACTGCATACAATAGCTGTGGGATCAACAGAGGTATTCAGGGCAGTTAGGGGGACATACATTAAGATACTTACAATGTGTCTGCCAACGCCCCTGTGATAACGTACATTTCATGCAGCATTATGACAACTCAGCGACACAATGGTAGGGATTAACTGAGCTGGTCTTGGGGGTCATTGATAAGTCATTGTCTCAACGCAGCCTTAAAATGTGTGGACAAAGTCCAGGAGCCAAGATTTTCTGTTTCCAGAAGGTCTCAAGATTATCTATAAAAGTGATTCCAACAGAGCTAAAGTAATATTTTAGCCAGGCATGTAACGCCAGTAGGCAACAACACATAGTTGACTACAGCTCAGCATTCAACACCATAGTGCCCTCAAAGCTCATCACTAAGCTATGGACCCTGGGACTAAACACCTCCCTCTGCAACTGGATCCTGGACTTCCGGACGGGCCACCCCCAGGTGGTAAGGGTAGGCAACAACACATCTGCCACGCTGATCCTCAACACTGGGACCCCTCAGGGGTGCGTGCTTAGTCCCCTCCTGTACTCCCTGCTCACCCACGACTGCATGACCAAGCACGACTCCAACACCATCATTAAATTAGCTGATAACACAACAGTGGTAGGCCTGATCACCGACAATGATGAGACAGCCTATAAGGAGGTCAGAGACCTCACAGTGTGGTGTCAGGACAACAACCTCTCCCTGAATGTGAGCAAGACAAAATAACTGATTTTGGACTATAGGAATAGGAGGGCCGAACTGGCCTCCATTAACATCGACGGGGCTGAAGTGGAGCGGGTCGATATTTTCAAGTTCCTTGGTGTCCACATCACCAATGAACGATCATGGTACAAACACACCAAGACAGTTGTGAAGAGGGCACGACAACACCTTTTCCCACTCAGGAGACGGAATAGATTTGGCATGAGTCCCCAGATCCTCAAAAAGTTATACAGCAAACCATCGAGAGCATCCGGACCGGTTGCATCACTGCCTGGTATGGCAACTGCTCGGCATCTGACCATAAGGCTCTATAGAGGGTAGTGCTTACGGCCCAGTACATCACTGGGGCCAAGCTTCCTAACATCCAGGACCTACAGTTGAAGTCGGAAATTTACATACACCTTAGCCAATACATTTAAACTCAGTTTTTCACACTGCCTGACATTTAATCCTCTTAGGTCAGTTAGGATCACCACTTTATTTTAAGAAAATGAAATGTCTGAATAATAGTAGAGAGAATGATTTATTTCAGCTTTTATTTCTTTCCTCACATTCCCAGTGGGTCAAAAGTTTACATACACTCAATTAGTATTAGGTAGCATTGCCTTTTAAATTGTGTAACATTGGTCAAATTTTTTGGGTAGCCTTCCACAAGCTTCCCACAATAAGTTGGGTGAATTTTGGCCCATTCCTCCTGACAGAGCTGGTGTAACTGAGTCAGGTTTGTAGGCCTCCTTGCTCGCACACGCTTTTTCAGTTCTGCCCACACATTTTCTATAGGATTGAGCTCAGGGCTTTGTGATGGCTCCAATACCTTGACTTTGTTGTCCTTAAGCCATTTTGCCACAACTTTGGTCCCCCCTTTTTCCTCCAAACATAACGATGGTCATTATGGCCAAACAGTTCTATTTTTGTTTCATCAGACCAGAGGACATTTCTCCAAAAAGTACGAACTTCGTCCCCATGTGCAGTTGTAAGTACAAATAAAGAAAAACCCTTGAATGAGTAGGTGTGTCCAAACTTTTGACTGGTACTGTAGTCACTTTTCAAATTACCTCGACTAACCTGTATCCCCGCACATTGACTTGGTACCGGTACCTCCTTTATTTAGCCTCGTTATTGTTTTGTAATTTCCTTGTGTTACTTTTGATTTTATTGTATTTTTTACTTGATTTGATTTAGTAAATATTTTCTTAACTCTATTTCTAGAACTGCATTGTTGGTTAAGGGCTTGTAAGTAAGCATTTCACTGTAAGGTCTACACCTGTTGTATTCGGCGCATGTGTGAAATACATTTTGATTTGATTTGATTTTTTTGATTTGATCTTTCACACCCACGGCCCAACGATGGTACCGGACCTGAAATGATTGGCCGCTTTTTGGAATCTTTCAGTGCTAGAATCAGTTCTTTAAAATCAATTTTTAGATGTTCTGAGCCCTCCTCGTTTGTGTGCGTATGCTTGAGTGCATTTATTTTTGTGAGTGTGTGTATGCATGTGTGTGTTTAATCATTTGTCTCTGTTTCATCAGTGGGTTACCTTCCGACAACTTCTGAATGGATTTCAACCCCACTATGAACTGTCTGTTAATTTGTTTCTACTCTGCTGTGGGCGGTAATGTGTTGAAGTTAGCTTTGCTACAGACGTGTCTTGCATATTAAAGCACCATTCAGACTGTACATCAAAGCAACACTGTTAGGACAGTTCACACAAGGTCCATGCACAGAGGATAAAAAAATATGAATTGCAACATTTTGACAACTGCAGGGCATTTTCTGTCTCTCACACACTACAATACAGTCTCCCACTGCAGTAAATACACAATACACTATGGTTCCAGGTCTCTGAAAGTTAGATAGAGGAGGATCTGATACAAGACTACATTGGTTTCACACAGAGATACACTCCAAACGATGGTCATTAATCATTCTCACAAAATACCTTTCACTGGAGCCATGGAGCCATGGAGCCATCCCCAGTGGACCAGCACTGCTTTACCCAAGCATCTTGGGTTGTCTATTTCACCCCCGCCTCTCTCTCTCCTCTCTCTCCTCTCTCCTCTCCTCTCTCTCTCCTCTCTCCTCTCCTCTCTCCTCTCTCTCTCCTCTCTCCTCTCCTCTCTCTCTCCTCTCTCCTCTCCTCTCACTCCTCTCTCCTCTCTCTCTCCTCTCTCCTCTCTCCTCTCTCCTCTCCTCTCTCTCTCCTCTCTCTCTCCTCTCTCTCCTCTCTCCTCTACTCTCTCTCTCCTCTCTCCCTCTCTCCTCTCTCCTCTCTCCTCTCTCCCTCTCTCCTCTCTCCTCTCTCTCTCTCTCTCTCTCCTCTCTCCTCTCTCCTCTCTCCTCTTTACCTCTCTCCTCTCTCCCTCTCTCCTTTCTCTCTCTCTCTCTCTCTCTCCTCTCCTCTCTCCTCTCTCCTCTCTCTCTCTCTCTCTCCTCTCCTCTCCTCTCCTCTCCTCTCCTCTCCTCTCCTCTCCTCTCCTCTCCTCTCCTCTCCTCTCCTCTCCTCTCCTCTCCTCTCCTCTCCTCTCCTCTCCTCTCCTCTCCTCTCCTCTCTCTCTCTCTCTCTCCTCTCTCCTCTCTCTCTCTATTTCTCTTTAACCCTCGCTCTTACTTTTGCTCTCATGTTTGACTCTATTCTTTCTCTCTTTCTCTCTCTTTCTATCTCTCTCTGAAGTGAAACAGCAACAGACACATTATTAATTTTTTAATGGGATGGTTTTCTGAGAGCTGATCGTTTAAAGGAATGGAGAAAAATAAGACTAACATATTTGCAAAAGGGTTTTCTAATGATCAATTAGCCTTTTAAAATAATAAACTTAGATTAGCATACACAATGTGCCATTGGAACACAGGACTGATGGTTGCTGATAATGGGCCTCTGTACGCCTATGTAGATATTCCATAAAAAATCTGCCGTTTCCAGCTACGATAGCCATTTACAACATTAACATTGTCTATACTCTATTTATGATCAATTTGATGTTATTTTAATGGACAAAAAAATTGCTTTTCTTTCGAAAACAAGAACATTTCTAAGTGACCCCAAACTGTTGAACAGTAGTGTAGATGTACTGAAGGACAGACACTTCAAAACCTTATATACTTTTTTGACTGTCTTTTTTGTCATTTATGAATGTGTTATTCAATGCGTTTCTATGGGCAAAAGGCCAAAATCAATATTTTATCAAATTATATTATTATAATTTTTCTGATACCTAAAAGGGTCCTACAATTTAAAATCAAATAGCTAAATGATCCATGGTATGACCGCGTTAAAACAATTATATATGTCAATCCCCCCTCCCCCCCATGATTATGAATTAAATGCCATCTTTTGCTGAAGATGTACTAAAACATTTCTTCAATCTTTTTATATTGAAATATCTATCACTTTCTATCTCTAGCTATATGATTATCTAGCTACCAGCTCACATTGAAAAATGTTGTCTGTCGTCCAACGGCATTTATCCAGATTACAGATTCCCTTCACTGATATGTTCCTGTGTGTGTGTGTGTGTGTGTGTGTGTGTGTGTGTGTGTGTGTGTGTGTCTGTGTGTGTGTGTGTGTGTGTGTGGGTGTGTCTGTAGACCATCGGGCCTAAGGAGGGTTGGCAGGTGTACAGCTCAGCCCAGGATACTGACGGGCGGTGTATTTGCACGGTGGTGGCTCCTGAACAGAACCTCTGCTCCAGAGACGCGAAGGGAAGACAGCTCCGCCAGCTACTGGAGAAGGTACCAAACCAACACATACAGTACATCTCTCTATCAGGGCCGGTTCCGCCCCAACTCAGTCAGGGTCTCTATTTACTGTTGAGCGTCAGGAAATTTGCAGATGTTAGTGTGCATCAGCAGTTTTTCTCTTGACGGTCACTGTTTGGACCATGATAGTTTGTTACTGATGTGGACGCCAAGGAACTTGAAGCTTTCGACCCGCTCCACTACAGCCCCCTCGATGTGAATTGGGGAGTGCTCGGCCCCCCATTTCCTGTAGACCACAATCAGCTCTTTTGTCTTGATCACATTGAGGGAGAGGTTGTTGTCATGGCACCACACTGCCAGGTCTCTGACCTCCTCCCTGTAGGCTGCCTCATCGTTGTCGGTGATCAGGCCTACCACCGTTGTGTCGTTGGCAAACTTAATGATGGTGTTGGAGTCGTGCTAGGCCACGCAGTCGTGGGTGAACAGGGAGTACAGGAGGGGACTGAGCACACACCCCTGAGGGGCCCCCTGTGTTGAGGATCAGTGTGGCAGATGTGTTGTTACCTACCCTTACCACCTGGGGGCGGCCCGTCGGGAAGTCCAGGATCCAGTTGCAGGGTGAAGTGTTTAGTCCCATGGTCCTTAGCTTAGTGATGAGCTTGGAGGGCACTATGGTGTTGAACGCTGAGCTGTAGTCAACGAACAGCATTCCTACGTACACCCCTCACATTTTTGTAAATATTTGAGTATATATTTTCATGTGACAACACTGAAGAAATGACACTTTGCTACAATGTAGAGTAGTGAATGTACAGCTTGTATAACAGTGTACATTTGCTGTCCCCTCAAAATAACACAACACACAGCCATTAATGTCTAAATCGCTGGCAACAAAAGTGAGTACACCCCTAAGTGAAAATGTCCAAATTGGGCCCGAAGTGTCAATATTTTTTGTGGCCACCATCTTGGGCATGGAGTTCACCAGAGCTTCACAGGTTGCCACTGGAGTCCTCTTCCACGCCTCCATGACGATATCACAGAGCTGGTGGATGTTAGAGACCTTGCACTCCTCCACCTTCCGTTTGAGAATGCCCCACAGATGCTCAATAGGGTTTAGGTCTGGAGACATGCTTGGCCAGTCCATCACCTTTACCCTCAGCTTCTTTAGCAAGGCAGTGGTCGTCTTGGAGGTGTGTTTGGGGTCGTTATCATGCCCTGCGGCCCAGTCTCCAAAGGGAGGGGATCATGCTCTGCTTCAGTATGTCACAGTACATGTTGGAATTCATGGTTCCCTCAATGAACTGTAGCTCCCCAGTGCCGGCAGCACTCATGCAGCCCCAGACCATGACACTCCCACCACCATGTTTGACTGTAGGCAAGACACACTTGTCTTTGGTCTCCTCACCTGGTTGCCGCCACACACGCTTGACACCATCTGAACCAAATAAGTTTAGCTTGGTCTCATCAGACCACAGTACATGGTTCCAGTGATCCATGTCCTTAGTCTGCTTGTCTTCAGCAAACTGTTTGCGGGCTTTCTTGTGCATCATATTTAGAAGAGGCTTCCTTCTGGGACGACAGCCATGCAGACCAATTTGATGCAGTGTGCGGCATATGGTCTGAGCACTGACAGGCTGACCCCCCCACCCCTTCAACCGCTGCAGCAATGCTGGAAGCACTCATACGTCTATTTCCCAAAGACAACCTCTGGATATTACGCTGAGCACGTTCACTCAACTTCTTTGGTCGACCATGGCGAGGCCTGTTCTGAGTGGAACCTGTCCTGTTAAACCGCTGTATGGTCTTGGCCACACATTTTCTATAGGATTGAGGTCAGGGCTTTGTGATGGCCACTCCAATACCTTGACTTTGTTGTCCTTAAGCCATTTTGTCACAACTTTGGAAGTATGCTTGGGGTCATTGTCTATTTGGAAGACCCATTTGCGACCAAGCTTTAACTTCCTGACTGATGTCTTGAGATGTTGCTTCAATATATCCACATAATTTTCCTTCCTCATGATGCTATCTATTTTGTGAAGTGCACCAGTCCCTCCTGCAGCAAAGCACCCCCACAGCATGATGCTGCCACCCCCGTGCTTCACGGTTGGGATGGTGTTCGTCGGCTTGCAAGCCGTCCCCTTTTCCTCCAAACATAACGATGGTCATTATGGCCAAACAGTTCTATTTTTGTTTCATCAGACCAGAGGACATTCTCCAAAAAGTACGAACTTTGTCCCCATGTGCAGTTGCAAACCGTAGTCTGGCTTTTTTATGGCGGTTTTGGAGCAGTGGCTTCTTCCTTGCTGAGCAGCCTTTCAGGTTATGTCGATATAGGACTTGTTTTACTGTGGATATAGATACTTTTGTACCTGTTTCCTCCAGCATCTTCACAAGGTCCTTTGCTGTTGTTCTGGGATTGATTTGCACTTTTCGCACCAAAGTACATTCATCTCTAGGAGACAGAACGTGTCTCCTTCCTGAGTGGTATGATGGCTGCGTGGACCCATGGTGTTTATACTTGCGTACTATTGTTTGTACAGATGAACGTGGTACCTTCAGGCATTTTGCAATTGCTCCCAAGGATGAACCAGGCGTGTGGAGGTCTACCATTTCTTTCTGAGGTTTTGACTGATTTCTTTTGATTTTCCCATGATGTCAAGCACTGACTTTGAAGGTAGGCCTTGAAATACATCCACAGGTACACCTCCAATTGACTCAAATTATGTCAATTAGCCTATCAGAAGCTTCTAAAGCCATGACATCATTTTCTGAAATTTTCCAAGCTATTTAAAGGCACAGTCAATTTAGTGTATGTAAACTTCTGATCCACTGGAATTGTGATACAGTGAATTATGAGTGAAATAATCTGTCTGTAAACAATTGTTGGAAAAATTACTTGTGTCATGCACAAAGTAGATGTCCTAACCGACTTGCCAAAACGATAGTTTGTTAACAAGAAATTTGTGGAGTGGTTGAAAAAAAGAGTTTTAATGACTCCAACCTAAGTGTATATAAACTTAAGTGACTTCAACTGTATATATACGGTCACTGGGGGGATAACGTCGTTGATGCACTTATTGATGAAGACGGTGCCTGGTGTGGTGTACTCCTCAATGCCATTAGATGAATCCCGGAACATATTCCAGTCTGTGCTAGCAAAACACTCCTGTAGCTTAGCATCCGCTTCATCTGACCACTTCCGTATTGAGCGAGTCACTCGTACTTCCTGCTTGAGTTTTTGCTTTTAAGCCGGAATCAGGAGGATAGAATTATGGTCAGATTTGCCAAATGGAGGGCGAGGGAGAGCTTTGTATGCGTCTCTGTGTGTGTGGAGTAAAGGTGGTCTAGAGTTTTTTTTTCCCCTCTGGTTGCAGGTAGAAATTAATTAAAGCGGTTTTAAGTTTTCCTGCATTAAAGTCCTCGGGCCACTAGGAGCGCCGCTTCTGGGTGAGCATTTTCTTGTTTGCTTATGGCCTTATACAGCTCGTTGAGTGTGGCGTTACTGCCTGCATCGTTTTTGTGGTGGTAAATAGACAGCTACGAAAAAAATATAGATGAAAACTCTCTTGGCAAATAGTGTGGTCTACAGCTTATCATGAGGTACTCTACCTCAGGTGAGCAAAACCTCAAGAATGTTAGAGATCGCGCACCAGCTGTTGTTGACCAATAGACACAGATCGCCACCCCTCGTCTTATCGGAGGTTGCTGTTCTGTCTTGCCGATGCACGGAAAACCCAGCCAACTGTATATTATCGATGTCCTCGTTCAGCCACGACTCGGTGAAACATAAGATCTTACAGTTTTTTAATGTCCCGTTGGTAGGATAGTCTGGAACGGAGCTCATCCAGTTTATTTTCCAGTGATTGTATGTTCGCCTGTAGGATGGATGGTAAATACGGATTATCCACTCGCCAACGAAATTCTCACCAAGCACACGGATCTACGCCCCCCTGTATTGACGTCTCCTCTTCACGCGAATGACAGGGATTTGGGCCTGGTCCGGGAGGAGTCGTAAATCTTTCACCTACCATAGAATCAACACAACACCTACCATAGAATCAACACAACACCTACCATAGAATCAACACAACACCTACCATAGAATCAACACAACACCTACCACAGAATCAACACAACACCTACCATAGAATCACCTAGAAGTAATGTAACAGCCCTTCGGCAACATCTTAGCAACACCTGTTGTGGAAGTGTTAAAAGTCACAGTTCATTTCAAAGGGAGTCTTATCCATTCACATTGGCGTCTTAGCAACACCTGTTGTGGAAGTGTTAAAAGTCACAGTTCATTTCAAAGGGAGTCTTATCCATTCACATTGGCGTCTTAGCAACACCTGTTGTGGAAGTGTTAAAAGTCACAGTTCATTTCAAAGGGAGTCTTATCCATTCACATTGGCGTCTTAGCAACACCTGTTGTGGAAGTGTTAAAAGTCACAGTTCATTTCAAAGGGAGTCTTATCCATTCACATTGGCGTCTTAGCAACACCTGTTGTGGAAGTGTTAAAAGTCACAGTTCATTTCAAAGGGAGTCTTATCTATTCACACTGAAAGATCCCTGATATAAGATGCTGTGTGTATTAGGTTCTGAAACTCGGTGTACTGTACACAATCATTTTCTCCATTCTGAGGTGATCTATCGTACACATTATTGTACCTCTGCGATGTCAGAGCATAAGTAGAGTGATTAAAGGCTAAGTCGTTCACGCCTGTGTGTGTGATGAATTGTTAATCATATGGGAGGGGAAGCGCATCTTATTATCAATATCCGGATGTATGCATCATCTTGTGTCTGTTATAGTCTGTTAAGGAGCATTGTGTTGTTCGCTTGTGATTCATGTCTTTTTTTTTTTTTTCATAAACACAAGAAAACACATAAACACAACAAAAGTAAGGATCACGTCTCAAATCATGTTATTGTTTTTTAAACATCCATTTCAGATTAGGGCGGCAGGTAGCTTAGTGGGTAAGAGCGTTGTGCCAGTAACCGAAAGGTCGCTGGTTCTAATCCCCGAGCCGACTAGGTGAAAAATCTGCCGATGTGCCCTTGAGCAAGGCACTTAACCCTAATTGCTCCTGTAAGTCGCTCTGGATAAGAGCGTCTGCTAAATGACAAAAAAAAAAAAAAAAAAAAGATTGAGGGCCATGTGTTCAAATACAGTATTCGAACAGGGCTGAATTCCAACTTGCCTTGAGGTGTGTATGTAATTCAGACTTTCACGTACTGTAAGCCATGCTTTGTTGTCAATGTTACACCTCAATCTGAGTTACACATAAAGATCTCAAGTTAGTCGGCTAAGGAGTCAGTGTGAGCTAATTTCTGTTTGTGAATGTTGTGTAGATTTCATTTTGCTTGGTTCCAGGTCGGTCTGTGCTGTCTTGGCAACCACTATGGTCATGGCCATCGTGCCGAACACAAACCGATCTGGGTCAACCAGGCTAGATTGAATGTGCTTCTGTTTTTTGCTGTGGTCCAGAACATGTTGGAGGTAGTTGTTGTGTTTGTCTTGTATTCTCTGCTCCAGGTGCAGAACATGTCCCAGTCCATTGAGGTGTTGAACCTGCGAACCCAGAGGGACTTCCAGTATGTCATGAAGATGGAGAATCAGATGAAAGGGCTCCAGACCAAGTTCAGGCAGATAGAAGATGACAGGAAGACCATCATAACCAGGAACTTCCAGGTACAGGAACATCACAGCACTGGAATACATTAAAGTACAGAACATTGTTTATAAATAGACCCAGGTGTTTTTTCCTGACCACGTCACCTGAGCAGAGATTTTCCATGATCATGTTAAACATTGTGAGACACACACATAGGGAAATATCCTTTTCAAACGTAGACTGCACATACCCATATTTCTCTTTCATTTCAGCACCACCTTTTTCCCTTTCCTCCTCCTCCTACCATTATGGCCTCTCCTCTCCTCTCCTCTCCTCTCCTCTCCTCTCCTCTCCTCTCCTCTCCTCTCCTCTCCTCTCCTCTCCTCTCCTCTCCTCTCCTCTCCTCTCCTCTCCTCTTCTCTTCTCTTCTCTTCTCTTCTCTTCTCTTCTCTTCTCTTCTCTTCTCTTCTCTTCTCTTCTCTTCTCTTCTCTTCTCTTCTCTTCTCTTCTCTTCTCTTCTCTTCTCTTCTCTTCTCTTCTCTTCTCTTCTCTTCTCTTCTCTTCTCTTCTCCTCTCTCCTCTCCTCTCCCTCTCCTCTCCTCTCCTCTCCTCTCCTCTCCTCTCCTCTCCTCTCCTCTCCTCTCCTCTCCTCTCCTCTCCTCTCCTCTCCTCTCCTCTCCTCTCCTCTCCTCTCCTCTCCCTCTCCTCTCCCTCTCCTCTCCTCTCCTCTCCTCTCCTCTCCTCTCCTCTCCTCTCCTCTCCTCTCCTCTCCTCTCCTCTTCTCTTCTCTTCTCTTTTACCATTATGGCCTTTTCTCACCTCTCAGATGGTGTTTTAAGTGTGTCTTAAGTGGTTTCTATCTCTCCTCTGGGCTATCTCTTAATCCAGGCCATTCTGTCTCTGTCTCTGTCACTGTCACTATCCCTGTGCCTGTCTCTGTGCCTGTCTCGGTTCCTGTCTCTGTGCCTGTCTCGGTTCCTGTCCCTGTCCCTGTGCCTATCACTGTCTCTGTCTCTGTCTCTGTCTCTGTCTCTGTCTCTGTCTCGTTGCCTGTCTCTGACCATGTCTATTTCTATGTCTCTGTCTCTGTCTCTGTCTCTCTCTCTGTCTCTGTCTCTGTCTCTGTGCCTGTCTCTGTCTCTGTGCCTGTCTCTGCTTCAGGAGCTGAAGAACAAGATGGATGAGCTGCAGCCTCTGATCCCTGTGTTGGAGCAGTACAAGACAGACGCCCAGCTCATCTCCTCGTTTAAAGAGGAGATCAGGAACCTGTCCATGGTGCTCACAGCCATTCAGGAGGAGATGGGGGCATACGACTATGATGAGCTCTACCAGAGGGTCCTCAGACTGGACAGCAGGCTGCACAACTGCATGGGCAAGCTCAGTGAGTAGAACCAGATCAATACCAACTGCATGGGCAAGCTCAGTGAGTAGAACCAGATCAATACCAACTGCATGGGCAAGCTCAGTGAGTAGAACCAGATCAATACCAACTGCATGGGCAAGCTCAGTGAGTAGAACCAGATCAATACCAACTGCATGGGCAAGCTCAGTGAGTAGAACCAGATCAATAACAACTGCATGGGCAAGCTCAGTGAGTAGAACCAGATCAATACCAACTGCATGGGCAAGCTCAGTGAGTAGAACCAGATCAATACCAACTGCATGGGCAAGCTCAGTGAGTAGAACCAGATCAATATCAACTGCATGGGCAAACTTAAGATCAGTTGTGTAATATTGTCTCTACAATAACTGTACATAGAGAAACTCAAGAATAACTCACATAAACCGTGTTGAATTCCACTGGGAATGGAGACATGAACTGTGTTGAATTCCACTGGGAATGAGAGACACACTCAGAAATGAGATGTTTGTATGAGATCAGTTGAACTCGCTGTATATATATTCTACTGTATTACTCTACCTCATCTTAATAATGAGAAAAGTGATAAAAGGATCTGATGTATAAACAAAGTAATGGCATAATGGAGATTGAGTATCTAGATGTACTGTAAATGTAATATTGTGCAAATTAAATAAGTAATTGAGCGCTAAGCATGGATAATATGATATCATCTTTCATCACTGACGTTTTGCTACAAAGCCCATACTGAGGCAAAGTTGCATGGTAGTATCCACAAACAAGAAAATTGTAATGTAGTATCCACAAACAAGAAAATGGTAATGTAGTATCCACAAACAAGAAAACTACCCTGTCTTTATCTGTAAGAATTGTGAATAACATACTAGTTGGAACCTCAAACGCATTACTGTGTGTTTTCATACTGTATTATATAAATGTGTTTTCATACTGTATTATATAAATGTTTGTTTTCAGACTGTATTATGTAAATGTGTTTTCATACTGTATTATATAAATGTTTGTTCTCATACTATATTATGTAAATGTGTGTTTTCATATTGTATTATGTACATGTTTGTTTTCATACTGTATTATGTAAATGTTTGTTTTCATACTGTATTGTGTAAATGTTTGTTTTCATACTGTATTATGTAAATGTGTGTTTTCATACTGTATTACGTATGACTGCCTTATGCCTAGAGCTTAGAGTGTCCAGCCTGGTTTTAATATGCACAGTGTTGTTCAGTGAACTCTTCAGTGGTGCAGGCATGAAAATGGCTTGAGAAATCTAGTAAGAAGAGGAGGAAAAAGCAGTACATCTTATCACTGCATTTCTTTATTAACAGCATGCGGAAAATTAATGAAAATCACTGGACCTGTAACAATAAAGACATCTGGCACCCGGTTTGGAGCATGGTTGACTGATCCACAGGCCTCTCAGAGAAACAACAGGGTGAGTTATGGGATGGGAGTGGAGGAGGTGGGTGGGTGGGTGTCTGTGTTTGTGATAGCTCTGCCTGGGGGGGTCGGACTTGTAGGGAAGGATTTATAACAATAATCAAAGATTGTCATGACCTAGTATCATGGTGTTGGTTTTCTCATGGGGGTTTCTGAGATGGGGATGTTCAATAGCTTTTCTGATGCAGAGTATAATTTCCTTTGATTTATAAGGCCTTGTGAAGTGGTTTATATATTAGATTTATAAGGCCATGTGAAGTGGTTCATATATTAGATTTACAAGGCCTTGTGAAATGGTTCATTCAGTGCATTCGGAAAGTATTCAGACCCCTTGACTTTTTCCACATTTTGTTACATTACAGCCTTATTCTAAAATTGATTAAATTGTTTTTTTCCCTCGTCAATCTACACACAATACCCCATAATGACAAAGCAAAAACAGGTTTTTAGAAATGTTTGCAAATGTATTAAAATAAAAAACTGAAACAACCATTAACATAAGTATTCAGACCCTTTACTCAGTACTTTGTTGAAGCATATTTGGCAGCGATTACAGCCTCGAGTCTTCTTGGGTATGACGCTACATGCTTGGCACACCTGTGTTTGGGGAATTTCTCCCATTCTTCTCTGCAGATCCTCTCAAGGTCTGTCAGGTTGGATGGGGAGCGTTGCTGCACAGCTATTTTCAGGTCTATCCAGAGATGTTCGATCGGATTCAAGTCCGGGCTCTGGCTGGGCCACTCAAGGACATTCAGAGACTTGTCCTGAAGCCACTCCTGCGTTGTCTTGACTGTGTGCTTAGGGTCGTTGTCCTGTTGGAAGGTGAACCTTCGCCCCAGTCTGAGGTCCTGAGCGCTCTGGAGCAGGTTTTCATCAAGGATCTCTGTTGCTCCATTCATTTTTGCCTCAATCCTGACTAGTATCCCAGTCCCTGCAGCTGAAAAACTTCCCCACAGCATGATGCTGCCACCACCATGCTTCACTGTAGGGATGCTGCCATGTTTCCTCCAGACGTGACGCTTGGCATTCAGGCCAAAGAGTTCAATCTTGGTTTCATCAGACCAGGGAATCTTGTTTCTTATGGTCTGAGTCCTTTAGGTGCCTTTTGACAAACTCCACGTGGGCTGTCATGTGCCTTTTACTGAGGAGTGGCTTCCGTCTGGCCACTCTACCATAAAGGCCTGATTGGTGGAGTGCTGCAGAGATGGTTGTCCTTCTGGAAGGTTCTCCCATCTCCACAGAGGAACTCTGGAGCTCTATCAGAGTGACCATCGGGTTCTTGGTCACCTCCCATTTGCAAACATTTCTACAAACCTGTTTTCGCTTCATCATTATGGGATATTGTGTGTAGTTTGATAAAAAAATAATATATATTTAATCCATTTTAAAATAAGGCTGTAACGTAACTAAAATTCAAGGGGTCTGAATACTTTCCGAATGTACTGTATATTAGATTTATAAGGCCTTGTGAAGTGGTTTATATATTAGATATACAAGGCCTTGTGAAGTGGTTCATATATTAGATTTATAAGTCCTTGTGAAGTGGTTCATATATTAGATTTATAAGTCCTTGTGAAGTGGTTTATATATTAGATTTACAAGGCCTTGTGAAGTGGTTCATATAAAGTGCTTCCAGAAAGTCTTAACACCCCTTTACTTTTTCCACATTTTGTTGTGTTACAAAGTGGGATTCAAATGGATTTCATTTGTAATTTTTTGTCAACAATCTACACAAAATACTCTGTAATGTCAAACTGGAAGAAAAATTCTAACATGTCAATACTTGTTAGAATCTCTTTTGGCTGTGATTTCTGGGTAAGTCTCTTATAGCTTTGCACACCTGGGTTGTACATTATTTGCTCATTTTTCTTCAAGCTCTGTCATGTTGGTTGTTGACCAAACGTTGGTGTTTTTTTTTACCCAATAAATTACTGAGAGTTTATGCATAGAATGTGTGACTCTCTTTATTTGTTTTTAGACCATTGACAGACAGCCATTTTCAAGTCTTGCCATACATTTTCAAGCCGATTTAAGTCAAAACTGTAACTAGGCCACTCAAGAACATTCAATGTCATCTTGTCAAGCAACTCCAGTGTATATTTGCCCTCATGTTTTAGGTTATTGTCCTGCTGAAAGGTGAATGTATCTCCCAGTGTCTGGTGGAAAGCAGAATGAACCAGGTTTTCCTCTAGGATTCTGCCTGTGCTTAGCTCTATTCCGTTTTTTTTTATCCTGAACAACTCCCTAGTCCTTGCTAATGACAAGCATACCCATAACATGATGCAGCCACCACCATGCCTGAAAATATGAGGAGTGGTACTCAGTGATGTGTGGTGTTGGATTTGCGCCAAACATAACGCTTTATATTCATGGCAGAAAGTTAATTTATTTGCCCAATTTTTTTGCAGTATTACTTTAGTGCCTTATTGCAAACAGGATACATGTTTCGGAATATTTCTATTATGTACAGGCTTCCTTCTTTTCACTCTGTCATTTAGGTTAGTATTGTGGAGTAACTACGATGTCGTTGATCCCATCCTCAGTTATCTCACAGCCATTAAACTCTGTAACTGTTTTAAAATCACCATTGGCCTCATGGTGAAATCCCTGAACGGTTAGGAAGGACGCCTGTATTTTTGTAGTGACTGGGTGTATTCATACACCATTCAAGGTGTAATTAATAACTTCACCATGCTCAAAGGGATATTCAATGTCTGCTTTTCTTTTTTTTTATGTACAGTGCCGTGAAAAAGTATTTGCCCCCTATATTTTTGCATGTTTTTGATACTAAATGTTATCAGATCTTCAACCAAAACCTAATATTAGATAAAGGGAACCTGAGTTTACAAATAATTAAATAAATAAAATACTTTTTTTGTTAACAAAGTTATGCAACAGTTAATTGCCCCGTTATACTCAATAACTGGTTGTGCCACCTTTAGCTGCAACGACTCCAACCAAATGCTTCCTGTAGTTGTTGATCAGTCTCTCACGTCGCTGTGGAGGAATTTTGGCCCACTCTTGCATGCAGAACTGCTTTAACTCAGCGACATTTGTGGGTTTTCAAGCATGAACTGCTCGTTTCAAGTCCTGCCACAACATCTCAATTGGGATTAGGTCTGGACTTTGACTTGGCCATTCCAAAACTTCAAATGTGTTGCTTTTCAACCATTTTCATGTAGACTTGATTGTGTGTTTTGGATCATTGTCTTGCTGCATGACCCAGCTGTGCTTTAGCTTCAGCTCACAGACGGATGTCCTGACATTCTCCTGTAGAATTCTCTGATACAGAGCAGAATTCATGGTTCCTTCTATTAAGGCATGTCGTCCAGGTCCTGAGGCAGCAAAGCATCCCCAAACCATCACACCACCACCACCATGCTTGACCTTTGGTGTGAGGTTCTTTCTGTGGAATGCAATGTTTGGTTTTCGCCAGGCATATTGGGACCCACCTCGTCTAAAAAGTTGACTCAAATTTGCCAAAAAGCACCTGGATGCACCTGGATGATCATCAATACTTTTGGAAGAATGTTCTATAGACAGATGAGTCAAAGTATAACTTTTTGGATGACATGGGTCCCATTATGCCTGACGAAAACCAAACACTGCATTGGCCTAGTCAAAGAATGGCCTAGTCAAAGTCCAGACCTAATCCCAATTGAGATGTTGTGGCAGGACTTGAAACAAGCAGTTTATGCTTGAAAACCCACAAATGTTAAAGCAGTTCTGCATGGAAGAGTGGGCCAAAATTCCTCCACAGCGAAGTGAGAGACTGATCAACAACTACAGGAAGTGTTTGGTTGGAGTCATTGCAGCTAAAGGTGGCACAACCAGTTATTGAGTGCAAGGGGGCAATTACTTTTTCACACAGGGGAATTGGGTGTACGTAATTGTTGTGTTATTTGTTCACTCAGGTTCCCTTTATCTAACATTCGGTTTTGGTTGAAGATCTGATAACATTCAGTCCAAAAAATATGCAAAAGCAGAGAACATTTGAAAGGGGGCGAACACTTTTTCACAGCCACCTATCTACCAATCGGTGCCCTTCTTTCCAAGGCATTGGAAAACCTCCCTGGTCTTTGTAGTTTAATCTGTGTTTGAAATTCACTGCTCTACTGGGGGACCTTACAGATAATTGTATGTGTGGGGTACAGAGACGAGGTAGTCAATAAATCATGTTAAGCACTATTATTGCACACAGAGTGAGTCCATGCAACGTATTATGGACATTTCTCCTCCTTACTTATTGACGCTTGCCATGACAAAAGGGTTGAATACTTATTGACTCAAGACATTTCAGCTTTTCATTTTTTTATTAATTTGTAAACATTTCTAAAAACATAATTCCACTTTGACATTATGGGCTATTGTCTGTAGATCAGTGATACAAAATCTCAATTTAATCAATTTCAAATTCAGGCTGTAACACAACACAATGTGGAAAAAGTAAAGGGGTGTGAATGCTTTCTGAAGGCACTGTATTAGATTTAGAAGGCCTTGTGAAGTGGTTTATATATTATATTCATAAGGCCTTGTGAAGTGGTTCATGTATTAGATTTATAAGGCCTTGTGAAGTGGTTCATATATATTCATCAGGGAGATGGAGAAAAAAAGTTACCTTTTCGTAAAGATATTTTAATGTACGTTGCATGGTAACTCAGTCAGTGTTCAGTCTAATATGTATCAGCTTGTGGTTTCCACTAATTCCTGCTATTTATCTTTCTTTGATATAGGTCTGGTACATGGACAGCTACACCAACAGTAAGATCGTACGTGAGTACAAGACCATGGACGACTTTGTAGCTAATGTGGTGTCTCGAACCTACAACCTCCCATTTAAATGGGAGGGAACCGGCCACGTGGTGTACAATGGATCCCTCTACTACAACAAGTACCAGAGCAACATCATCGTGAAGTACAGTTTTGAGACAGGTCGGGTGCTGGCTCAGCGGGCTCTGGAGTACGCCGGCTTCCACAACACCTACCCTTACTCCTGGGGAGGATACTCCGACATCGATGTCATGGCCGACGAACTGGGCATGTGGGTGGTGTACGCAACCAATCAGAACGCGGGAAATTTCGTCATCGCACAGATGGACCCGGACACCCTGGAAGTCCAGAAGACGTGGAACACGGAATATTCCAAACGGAACGCGGGGGAATCCTTTATGATCTGCGGAACACTCTACATCACCAACTCTCACCTGACGGGTGCCAAGGTCTACTACTCATACTCCACCAAGACCTCCAGCTATGAGTACACAGACATCCCCTTCCACAACCAGTACTTCCACATCTCCATGCTGGACTATAACGCCAGGGAGAGGGCGCTCTATGGCTGGAACAATGGACACCAGGTGCTGTTCAATGTCACTCTGTTCCACGTCATCAAAACCCAAGACGACTCCTAGAGGACAAAGGAGAACAAATGTCAGATGTCCTCATATGGACACCGTACGAATGACAACAACAACTCTCAAAAGACAAAAGCACCATCATTTGTGATATAAAAAAAGGGACCTTGTTGCTTACTGTCTTGTTCATGTTTTCCTCTCATCCCCCCCTAAAGTCAACTGCTCTGTCATTACATTGCGGGCGGCAGGTAGCTTAGAGGTTAAGAGCGTAGTGCCAGTAACCGAAAGGTCGCTGGTTCTAATCCCCGAGCCGACTATGTGGAAAAATCTGTCGATGTGCCCTTGAGCAAGGCACTTAACCCTAATTGCTCCTGTAAGTCGCTCTGGATAAGAGCGTCTGCTAAATGACTAAAAATGTAAATGTAATTGCCATTACTTGAAGAAATTGCCTTTTTGTATTTTCTGGGCCAGAACACTTGAGGTGACTTGAACACGGACAGAATGTCATTGATTCTATTCATCTTCTTCTTCTTCTTACAGGACTTTACTGTACGGCCTTTATATACTGCTGTCTTATGGTTCCGTGTCAACGTCAGGCTCTTGATAGATTTGTGCATGAATGTCCGACATTTTGTCTGCTGTAATTTACGATGATACAGTATATCTGCTATGTTTCTGTTCTCACAGTGTTGTGTAGTGACGTCTATTTAAAGTATTTAAACCTGGGAGGTTGAAGGTCACCCTCTTCAGAGTATTTGCTGCCACGTTACGAAGCGAAATGGACAGTCTTATTATGGAAAACATTGCAGTAACAATTGTACGTCTCTATGTGAGAGTTAAGTAAATATTTTTTTCTAAAATACTGTATCATAAGAGCGTATCAGTTTTTATTTGTACATGTTTAAAGGCCTTACATGCTTTACTCTTATAGAAACTGACCAATCCTTGTTATGAAAATGCTGCATCTTGATAAGTATTGTACCTGTTTTCTGCCTGCGTCTTGATATAAACTGAATGTACTAAACATTAAGAACACCTGCTCTTTCCATGACATAAACTGACCAGGTGAATCCAGGTGAAAGCTATGATCCCTTATTGATGTCACTTGTTAAATCCACTTCAATCAGTGTGTAGATGAAGGGGAGGAGACAGGTAAAACAATATTTTTAAGCCTTGAGACAATTGAGACATGGATTGTGTATGTGTGCCATTCAGATGGTGAATGGGCAAGTCAAAAAATGTAAGTGCCTTTGAACGGGGTATGGTATTAGGTGCCAGGCGCACCGGTTTGTGTCAAGAACTGCAACGCTTCTGGGTTTGTCGCGCTCAGCAGTTTTCTGTGTGTATCAAGAATGGTCCACCACCCAAAGGACATCCAGACAACTTGACACAACTGTGGGAAGCATTGGAGTCAACAAGGACCAGCATCCCTGTAGAACGTTTCGACACCTTGTAGAGTCCATGCCCCGAGGATGTTCTGAGGGCAAGGGGGGGGGAGTTTGCAACTCAATATATTCACACAACAAATTGTTGTTGTAACATTCAACATGTTCTGTCTGCATCTTGATATATATTCTACCTGTAGTCTGTCTGCATCTTGATATATATTCCACCTGTAGTCTGTCTGCATCTTGATATATATTCTACTTGTAGTCTGTCTGCATCTTGATATCTATTCTACCTGTAGTTCTGTCTGCATCTTGATATTTATTCTACCTGTAGTCTGTCTGCATCTTGATATATATTCTACCTGTAGTCTGTCTGCATCTTGATATATATTCTACCTGTAGTTCTGTCTGCATCTTGATATCTATTCTACCTATAGTCTGTCTGCATCTTGATATATATTCTACCTGTAGTCTGTCTGCATCTTATCTAGTCTACCTGTAGTCTGTCTGCATCTTGATATCTATTCTACCTGTAGTCTGTCTGCATCTTGATATCTATTCTACCTGTAGTCTGTCTGCATCTTATATATTATACCTGTAGTCTGTCTGCATCTTGATATATATTCTACCTGTAGTCTGTCTGCATCTTGATATATATTCCACCTGTAGTCTGTCTGCATCTACCTGTAGTCTGTCTGCATCTTGGTCCTCTGTAGCTCAGCTGGTAGAGCACGGCGCTTGTAACGCCAAGGTAGTGGGTTCGATCCCCGGGACCACCCATACACAAAAAATGTATGCACGCATGACTGTAAGTCGCTTTGGATAAAAGTGTCTGCTAAATGGCATATTATTATTATTATTATATATATATTCTACCTGTAGTATGCCTGCATCTTGATATTTATTCTACCTGTAGTCTGTCTGTATCTTGATATATATTCTACCTGTAGTTCTGTCTGCATCTTGATATATATTCTACCTGTAGTCTGTCTGCATCTTGATATATATTCTACCTGTAGTCTGTCTGCATCTTATCTATTCTACCTGTAGTCTGTCTGCATCTTGATATCTATTCTACCTGTAGTTCTGTCTGCATCTTGATATATATTCTACCTGTAGTTCTGTCTGCATCTTGATATCTATTCTACCTGTAGTTCTGTCTGCATCTTGATATATATTCTACCTATAGTCTGTCTGCATCTTGATATCTATTCTACCTGTAGTCTGTCTGCATCTTGATATCTATTCTACCTGTAGTCTGTCTGCATCTTGATATCTATTCTACCTATAGTCTGTCTGCATCTTGATATATATTCTACCTGTAGTTCTGTCTGCATCTTGATATCTATTCTACCTGTAGTCTGTCTGCATCTTGATATCTATTCTACCTGTAGTCTGTCTGCATCTTGATATCTATTCTACCTGTAGTCTGTCTGCATCTTGATATCTATTCTACCTATAGTCTGTCTGCATCTTGATATCTATTTTACCTTTAGTCTGTTTGCATCTTGATATCTATTCTACCTGTAGTCTGTCTGCATCTTGATATCTATTCTACCTGTAGTTCTGTCTGCATCTTGATATCTATTCTACCTGTAGTCTGTCTGCATCTTGATATCTATTCTACCTATAGTCTGTCTGCATCTTGATATATATTCTACCTGTAGTCTGTCTGCATCTTATCTAGTCTACCTGTAGTCTGTCTGCATCTTGATATCTATTCTACCTGTAGTTCTGTCTGCATCTTGATATCTATTCTACCTGTAGTTCTGTCTGCATCTTGATATATATTCTACCTGTAGTCTGTCTGCATCTTGATATATATTCTACCTATAGTCTGTCTGCATCTTGATATCTATTCTACCTGTAGTCTGTCTGCATCTTATATATTATAACTGTAGTCTGTCTGCATCTTGATATCTATTCTACCTGTAGTCTTCTGCATCTTGATATCTATTCTACCTGTAGTCTGTCTGCATCTTGATATATATTCTATCTGTAGTCTGTCTGCATCTTGATATCTATTCTACCTGTAGTCTGTCTGCATCTTGATATATATTCTATCTGTAGTCTGTCTGCATCTTGATATCTATTCTACCTATAGTCTGTCTGCATCTTGATATATATTCTACCTGTAGTCTGTCTGCATCTTATATATTCTACCTATAGTCTGTCTGCATCTTGATAACTATTCTACCTGTAGTCTGTCTGCATCTTGATATCTATTCTACCTGTAGTTTGTCTGCATCTTGATATCTATTCTACCTGTAGTCTGTCTGCATCTTGATATATATTCTACCTGTAGTCTGTCTGCATCTTGATATATATTCTACCTGTAGTCTGTCTGCATCTTGATATATATTCTACCTGTAGTCTGTCTGCATCTTGATATATATTCTACCTGTAGTCTGTCTGCATCTTGATATCTATTCTACCTGTAGTTCTGTCTGCATCTTGATATATATTCTACCTGTAGTCTGTCTGCATCTTTATATCTATTCTACCTGTAGTCTGTCTGCATCTTGATATCTATTCTACCTATAGTCTTTCTGCATCTTGATATGTATTCTACCTGTAGTCTGTCTGCATCTTATATATTCTACCTATAGTCTGTCTGCATCTTGATATCTATTCTACCTGTAGTCTGTCTGCATCTTGATATCTATTCTACCTGTAGTTCTGTCTGCATCTTGATATAAATTCTACCTGTAGTCTGTCTGCATCTTGATATCTATTCTACCTGTAGTCTGTCTGCATCTTGATATATATTCTACCCGTAGTCTGTCTGCATCTTGATATATATTCTACCTGTAGTCTGTCTGCATCTTGATATATATTCTACCTGTAGTCTGTCTGCATCTTGATATATATTCTACCTGTAGTCTGTCTGCATCTTGATATCTATTCTACCTGTAGTCTGTCTGCATCTTGATATATATTCTACCTGTAGTTCTGTCTGCATCTTGATATCTATTCTACCTGTAGTTCTGTCTGCATCTTGATATATATTCTACCTGTAGTCTGTCTGCATCTTGATATATATTCTACCTATAGTCTGTCTGCATCTTGATATCTATTCTACCTGTAGTCTGTCTGCATCTTGATATCTATTCTACCTGTAGTCTGTCTGCATCTTGATATATATTCTACCTGTAGTCTGTCTGCATCTTGATATATATTCTACCTGTAGTCTGTCTGCATCTTGATATCTATTCTACCTGTAGTCTGTCTGCATCTTGATATATATTCTACCTGTAGTCTGTCTGCGTCTTGATATCTATTCTACCTGTAGTCTGTCTGCATCTTGATATATATTCTACCTGTAGTTCTGTCTGCATTTTGATATCTATTCTACCTGTAGTTCTGTCTGCATCTTGATATATATTCTACCTGTAGTCTGTCTGCATCTTGATATATATTCTACCTATAGTCTGTCTGCATCTTGATATCTATTCTACCTGTAGTCTGTCTGCATTTTGATATCTATTCTACCTGTAGTCTGTCTGCATCTTGATATCTATTCTACCTATAGTCTTTCTGCATCTTGATATCTATTTTACCTGTAGTCTGTCTGCATCTTGATATCTATTCTACCTGTAGTCTGTCTGCATCTTTATATCTATTCTACCTGTAGTCTATCTGCATCTTGATATATATTCTACCTGTAGTCTTCTGCATCTTGATATATATTCTACCTGTAGTCTGTCTGCATCTTTATATCTATTCTACCTGTAGTTCTGTCTGCATCTTTATATCTATTCTACCTGTAGTCTGTCTGCATCTTGATATATATTCTACCTGTAGTCTGTCTGCATCTTGATATATATTCTACCTGTAGTCTGTCTGCATCTTGATATCTATTCTACCTGTAGTCTGTCTGCATCTTTATATCTATTCTACCTGTAGTTCTGTCTGCATCTTGATATCTATTCTACCTGTAGTCTGTCTGCATCTTGATATATATTCTACCTGTAGTCTGTCTGCATCTTTATATCTATTCTACCTGTAGTTCTGTCTGCATCTTGATATCTATTCTACCTGTAGTTCTGTCTGCATCTTGATATATATTCTACCTGTAGTCTGTCTGCATCTTGATATATATTCTACCTGTAGTCTGTCTGCATCTTGATATATATTCTACCTATAGTCTGTCTGCATCTTGATATCTATTCTACCTGTAGTCTGTCTGCATCTTGATATCTATTCTACCTGTAGTCTGTCTGCATCTTGATATATATTCTACCTGTAGTCTGTCTGCATCTTGATATATATTCTACCTGTAGTCTGTCTGCATCTTGATATCTATTCTACCTGTAGTCTGTCTGCATCTTGATATATATTCTACCTGTAGTCTGTCTGCGTCTTGATATCTATTCTACCTGTAGTCTGTCTGCATCTTGATATATATTCTACCTGTAGTTTTGTCTGCATTTTGATATCTATTCTACCTGTAGTTCTGTCTGCATCTTGATATATATTCTACCTTTAGTCTGTCTGCATCTTGATATATATTCTACCTATAGTCTGTCTGCATCTTGATATCTATTCTACCTGTAGTCTGTCTGCATTTTGATATCTATTCTACCTGTAGTCTGTCTGCATCTTGATATCTATTCTACCTATAGTCTGTCTGCATCTTGATATCTATTTTACCTGTAGTCTGTCTGCATCTTGATATCTATTCTACCTGTAGTCTGTCTGCATCTTTATATCTATTCTACCTGTAGTCTATCTGCATCTTGATATATATTCTACCTGTAGTCTTCTGCATCTTGATATATATTCTACCTGTAGTCTGTCTGCATCTTTATATCTATTCTACCTGTAGTTCTGTCTGCATCTTTATATCTATTCTACCTGTAGTCTGTCTGCATCTTGATATATATTCTACCTGTAGTCTGTCTGCATCTTGATATATATTCTACCTGTAGTCTGTCTGCATCTTGATATCTATTCTACCTGTAGTCTGTCTGCATCTTTATATCTATTCTACCTGTAGTTCTGTCTGCATCTTGATATCTATTCTACCTGTAGTCTGTCTGCATCTTGATATATATTCTACCTGTAGTCTGTCTGCATCTTTATATCTATTCTACCTGTAGTTCTGTCTGCATCTTGATATCTATTCTACCTGTAGTTCTGTCTGCATCTTGATATATATTCTACCTGTAGTCTGTCTGCATCTTGATATATATTCTACCTGTAGTTCTGTCTGCATCTTGATATATATTCTACCTGTAGTTCTGTCTGCATCTTGATATGTATTCTACCTGTAGTCTGTCTGCATCTTGATATATATTCTACCTGTAGTCTGTCTGCATCTTGATATATATTCTACCTGTAGTCTGTCTGCATCTTGATATATATTCTACCTGTAGTCTGTCTGCATCTTGATATATATTCTACCTGTAGTCTGTCTGCATCTTGATATATATTCTACCTGTAGTCTGTCTGCATCTTTCTATTCTACCTGTAACATTTTTAAGAGAGTCTGCCTGATAATATAAAAAGTGTCTTAGTGTCAGAGTAAAACATCAACATTTTAAATCTTCATGCAAAGATAAAAACAGCTAGGCTGAAGGGAATCATTTTATGAAGGCCCCATTTATGAATGATGATGATGATGATGCATTGCAAAGATTGGAATGTTCATGTCTCCGTTCTGAGGCTTTTTTTTGTCTGATGTTTTGAGTGCTATGCTTTGGCATTCCAATCAGGAACAGACAGAGAAGAGCTGGGATGATTCAGCGTGCTCACTGCAATCCCCCCAGCCCCCACCCTCTACATCCACACACTCACATTGTAGCTTCGTTTCTGTCACCAATACGGATGGTATATATGGTGACCATCTATTTTATAAACACACAAGCACATGCCCACTCAGTCTCACACACACACATCCTTTCTGATAAACATCGCCAATCTGTTGGTTTGACAGTTTTACAATAGTAGGCTTACCACTTGACCATGAGACATACTAAATCATTTACCACCTCTCTCCCTCCCCCTCCTCTTCTCTTTAAACAACAACAGTTTGTGCCTCCCACTATCATGAATCATAATTGATTTCCAATCTAGAGGCCTCGGCTACAAATGTCCCCAGTGTGATCATCTCCCCTCCGCGCTGTCCCCCTCTCCGATGTCCCCCCTCCATGCTGTCCCCCTCTCCGATGTCCCCGCTCCATGCTGTCCCCCTCCCCACTATTCCCCCTCCCCACTATTTCCCGTCCCCACTGTCTCCCCTCCCATTGCCCCCAACGGGGTGGGACGGAGGGGGGGGCGGAGGGGGGGAATAGTGGGGAGGGGGAATAGCCAACAAAAGGATCATAACCTCAAAAGCTGTAAGTTTGCTGATCAACACACAGTAGAACACTTGGACCACTTCACTGGGTGCTATATCAACACACAGTAGAACACTTGGACCACTTCACTGGGTGCTATATCAACACACAGTAGAACACTTGGACCACTTCACTGGGTGCTATATCAACACACAGTAGAACACTTGGACCACTTCACTGGGTGCTATATCAACACACAGTAGAACACTTGGACCACTTCACTGGGTGCTATATCAACACACAGTAAAACACCTGGACCACTTCACTGGGTGCTATATCAACACACAGTAGAACACCTGGACCACTTCACTGGGTGCTATATCAACACACAGTAGAACACCTGGACCACTTCACTGGGTGCTATATCAACACACAGTAGAACACCTGGACCACTTCACTGGGTGCTATATCAACACACAGTAGAACACCTGGACCACTTCACTGGGTGCTATATCAACACACAGTAAAACACCTGGACCACTTCACTGGGTGCTATATCAATACACAGTAGAACACATGGACCACTTCACTGGGTGCTATATCAACACACAGTAGAACACCTAGACCACTTCACTGGGTGCTATATCAACACACAGTAAAACAGTTCATTGGGTGCCATATCTAGATACACTGTTGGAACTAGAAGCACAAGCACTTCATTACACTCGCAATAAACATCTGCTAACCATGTGTACGTGACCAATACATTTGATTTGATGTGATTTGAACACCTGGATTGCTTCACTGGGCGAATACACACAGAGACACTGGTATTGCAGTGCCAAGCATTGATGAATACAGGCTTGGACTCGTCAGTATGGAAATTGGATGGCAACTGTATCTTAGGCCTTTATTTATTTTTCTCTGCATGGACGAACAGTAGTAGTCTAAAGTGGGTCCTTCATTATGACTATGTATGTAGTCCCTCTCAGGGTCTTAAAAAAGGCCTCCTCAGATTGGACACACTTTTCGCCAGGACGATGTTGGGTGTGAAGAGAATTTTGTGGAGAATATCAATTAGTATTTATTGGTTAATTTCCCTCCCACGGTTTTTGGAGGGGCCTTTACAGTCTGGTGCTTTGCACGCTTGCTTGTTGTTCAATTTCAGCTAAATTCATGAATTCATTCTCAGAAGGAAAAAAAAAAAGTAATTTTGTTCACCTGGGGGTATTGACTATGTGGTATCTGTCAATAGTCACACAGGCTTCATCATTCACCTTCAGAAGTCCTGATTCCACATTAGTGAGAGGGGCTCCAGACACTTCACACATTATCTAGCACCATCTGTCCACTAAAGTTTAATGATAGAAAAGCTTAGAGGATTTTTTCTGAACCCCAGGAATCTTTTCCACTTTACTTTATTCTTCTCTGTATGGTGTGCCCCATATTCACTAGCTTTGGTGTGCCCCATATTCACTAGCTTAAGGGCCTCCGCCTCACAAAGGGCTTCAAAAGTAGGAGTGCTATTGCTATTGGGGGAATATTGTGATTTTATGAGACTGTATTTTCAGTCAGGAAAGGACAGAGGATATAGTGTGCCGGTGGTGGGGGTGGAGGTGGTGGTGGTGGTGGTGGAGGTGGTGGTGGTGGAGGTGGAGGTGGTGGCGGTGGTGGAGGTGGTGGTTGGAGGTGGAGGTGGTGGTGGTAGTGGTGGAGGTGGAGGTGGAGGTGGTGGTGGAGGTGGAGGTGGTGGAGGTGGTGGTGGTGGAGGTGGAGGTGGTGGAGGTGGAGGTGGAGGTGGTGGAGGTGGTGGTGGTGGTGGTGGTGGAGGTGGAGGTGGTGGTGGTGGAGGTGGAGGTGGTGGTGGTGGAGGTGGAGGTGGAGGTGGAGGTGGAGGTGGTGGTGGTGGTGGTGGTGGTGGTGGATGTGGTGGAGGTGGTGGTGGTGGTATTGGAGGTGGTGGTGGTGGTGGTGGAGGTGGTGGTGGTGGTGGAGGTGGTGGAGGTGGTGGTGGTGGTGGTGGTGGATGTGGTGGTGGTGGTGGTGGATGTGGTGGAGGTGGTGGTGGTGGTGGTATTGGAGGTGGTATTGGAGGTGGTGGTGGTGGTGGTGGTGGTGGTGAAGGTGGAGGTGGTGGTGGTGGTGATGGTGGTGGAGGTGGAGGTATTGGTGGTGATGGAGGAGGTGATGGTGGTGGTGAAGGAGGCGGTGGAGGATGTGGTGAGATTTCTCCTCTTTGATGACAAACTAGCCATTCCCTGATCTCAAGAGAATCAATACAGAAATAAGAGGTTTCTATGATGAAGGATAATCACATTCTGAATCCTCTCCTCATCCCCAAAGCCCTAATGTAATACACATTTTATTACTGGAACCCAGCACTAACACACTGAGAGAGACACCCACAAGTTTCCCTCCTTTTCAAACCGCAACAACGCCTTTAACAGTCTGGGAGATGTAGTCTGGGAGATGTAGTCTGGGTGATGTAGTCTGGGTGATGTAGTCCGGGTGATGTAGTCCGGGTGATGTAGTCTGGGTGATGTAGTCTGGGAGATGTAGTCTGGGTGATGTAGTCTGGGTGATGTAGTCCGGGTGATGTAGTCCGGGTGATGTGGTCCGGGTGATGTAGTCTGTGTGATGTAGTCTGGGTGATGTAGTCTGGGTGATGTAGTCTGGGTGATGTAGTCCGGGTGATGTAGTCCGGGTGATGTGGTCCGGGTGATGTAGTCTGTGTGATGTAGTCTGGGTGATGTAGTCTGGGTGATGTAGTCTGGGTGATGTAGTCTGGGTGATGTAGTCTGGGTGATGTAGTCTGGGTGATGTAGTCTGGGTGATATAGTCAAATGCTAATCCCTCTGTTTTATCCAAAATGCCTCCATGTCCCGTCCCTAATAACCTAAGAGTTTCTGAGCTACAGAGAACAGCCAGGAAAATTCCCCTTGCGGAGAGAGAAATTACCTGAATAGACGGAGGGTCTTTGTACTGTGTAATTACCATGTCATTTAGTGGAGTTGTGTCTCTGCTCTGACTTGACAGGCTGCTGGCATAATTGAGATGGGATATGAATTCTGTCTGACTCTGACAGAAAGACAAGGGATGAGCTGTTGGGAGGAAGAGGGAACAGATGATGACATATATCACTACATATAGTCATGACATGACATATCTCACTACATATAGTCACGACATGACATATCTCACTGCATAAAGACATGACATGACATTTCTCACTACATATAGTCATGATATGACAAATCGCACTACATATAGTCATGACATGACATTTCTCACTACATATAGTCACGACATGACATATCTCACTGCATAAAGACATGACATGACATATCTCACTGCATAAAGACATGACATGACATATCTCCCTACATATAGTCACGACATGACATATCTCACTGCATAAAGACATGACATGACATTTCTCACTACATAGTCATGATATGACAAATCGCACTACATATAGTCATGACATAATAATAATAATATGCCATTTAGCAGACGCTTTTATCCAAAGCGACTTACAGTCATGCATGCATACATTTTTGTGTATGGGTGGTCCCGAGGATCGAACCCACTACCTTGGCGTTACAAGCGCCGTGCTCTACCAGCTGAGCTACAGAGGACCACATGACATGACATATATCACTACATATAGACATGACATGACATATCTCACTGCATAAAGACATGACATGACATATCTCACTGCATAAAGACATGACATATATCTCCCTGCATATAGACATGACATGACATATCTCCCTGCATATAGACATGACATGACATATCTCCCTGCATATAGACATGACATGACATGACATATCTCACTGCATATAGACATGACATATATCTCCCTGCATATAGACATGACATGACATATCTCCCTCCATATAGACATGACATGACATATCTCCCTGCATATAGACATGACATGACATGACATATCTCACTGCATATAGACATGACATATATCTCCCTGCATATAGACATGACATGACATATCTCCCTGCATAGAGACATGACATGACATATATCTCCCTGCATATAGACATGACATGACATATATCTCCCTGCATATAGACATGACATGACATATATCTCCCTGCATATAGACATGACATGACATATCTCCCTGCATATAGACATGACATGACATATCTCCCTGCATATAGACATGACATGACATGACATATCTCACTGCATATAGACATGACATATATCTCCCTGCATATAGACATGACATGACATATCTCCCTGCATATAGACATGACATGACATATCTCCCTGCATATAGACATGACATGACATGACATATCTCACTGCATATAGACATGACATATATCTCCCTGCATATAGACATGACATGACATATCTCCCTGCATAGAGACATGGCATGACATATATCTCCCTGCATAGAGACATGACATGACATATATCTCCCTGCATATAGACATGACATGACATATATCTCCCTGCATATAGACATGACATGAGTTAAAAATAACATCACACTTAAACACCAGGTTGAATCATTAAAACATCAACAACAAAGTGTGTGTGTGTGTTATTGTTTTTCCCGTGTTGACTTCACCATTAGCAGGTGAGAGAAACAGAGAGTTATCTGAACTACTGTTTCAGCCCAGGGCACAATCCAACACCCATTATAAAAGTAATTGGTGATTGACCTAAAGCTGACTTTCTACTCATTCATTGAAAGAAAAACAACAGGAAACAGAGAGCCAGAAATGCCAGTACCGTTATACGATTATTCTCCTCTAACCCCATGTTCTGTAGTTGTACTGTTCAGGCAATTGCAGCAAATTCAATCACACCAGCTAATCAAAGCCACAATAATTCTAAAACTAAATCAAAAGCAAGGCTGCATTTCATTTCATGTTAAAAAGCGGTTTGAAAATCCTCCTCTCATTACCATATCAATCATACGTCATTGTTATTTTTCTTTCTGCTACCTAGCCTAAGTTCGCCTGGTCTTGTGTCATCTGTATTCTTTGTGACGCCTCATTTCAACCTGCTCTTGGCTGGGGGGCTATAAGTATTGGTATAAGTACTATAGTACAGCATTATAGCTCTTAGTGCCTATTACATTTTAGAGGTCATTGTCTGTCTGCCTTTTACTGAAGCAGTGCCTTGCCCTTGAGTGTGTGGTAGAGAGAGTGGTAGAGATACTGTGTCTCTGTGGTAGAGAGAGTGGTAGAGATACTGTGTCTCTGTGGTAGAGATAATGGTAGAGATACTGTGTCTCTGTGGTAGAGATAATGGTAGAGATACTGTGTCTCTGTGGTAGAGATAATGGTAGAGATACTGTGTCTCTGTGGTAGAGATAATGGTAGAGATACTGTGTCTCTGTGGTAGAGATAATGGTAGAGATACTGTGTCTCTGTGGTAGAGATAATGGTAGAGATACTGTGTCTCTGTGGTAGAGATAATGGTAGAGATACTGTGTCTCTGTGGTAGAGATAATGGTAGAGATACTGTGTCTCTGTGTTAGAGATAATGGTAGAGATACTGTGTCTCTGTGGTAGAGATAATGGTAGAGATACTGTGTCTCTGTGGTAGAGAGAGTGGTAGAGATACTGTGTCTCTGTGGTAGATAATGGCTCTGTCGTAGCCGGCCGCGACCGGGAGACCCATGGTGTGGCGCGCAATTGGCCCAGCGTCGTCCAGGGTAGGGGAAGCCGACAGGGATGTAGCTCAGTTGGTAGAGTCAAGGAAACAGGGAGAGGGGTCAGAGTCAACGAAACAGGGAGAGGGGTCAGAGTCAAGGAGACAGGGAGAGGGGTCAGAGTCAAGGAAACAGGGAGAGGGGTCAGAGTCAACGAGAAAGGGAGAGGGGTCAGAGTCAAGGAGACGGGGGAGGGGTCAGGGTCAAGGAAACAGGGAGAGGGGTCAGAGTCAAGGAAACAGGGAGAGGGGTTAGAGTCAAGGAAACAGGGAGAGGGGTCAGAGTCAAGGAAACAGGGAGAGGGGTCAGAGTCAACGAGAAAGGGAGAGGGGTCAGAGTCAAGGAGACAGGGGAGGGGTCAGAGTCAAGGAAACAGGGAGAGGGGTCAGGTGCAACGAGAGAGAGGGATCAGAGTCAACGATAGAGAGAGAGGGGTCAGAGTCAATGAGACAGGGAGAGGGGTCAGAGTCAACGAGACAGGGATAAGGGTCAGAGTCAAGGAGGCAGGGACGGGTCAGAGTCAAGGAGCCAGGGAGAGGGGTCAGAGGCAACGAGAGAGAGAGAAGGGTCAGAGTCAACGAAACAGGGAGAGCGGACATAGTCAAGGAAACAGGGAGAGGGGTCAGAGTCAACGAAACAGGGAGAGGGGTCAGAGTCAACGAGACAGGGAGGGGGGTCAGAGTCAACGAGACAGGGAGAAGGGTCAGAGTCAAGGAGTCGGAAGAGGGGTCAGAGTCAAGGAGGCAGGGACAGGGGTCAGAGTCAATTATTATATAATGCTGTACTATAGTATTAGTACTATAGTACAGCATTATAGCTCTTAGTGCCTATTACATTTTAGAGGTCATTGTCTGTCTGCCTTTTACTGAAGCAGTGCCTTGCCCTTGAGTGTGTGGTAGAGAGAGTGGTAGAGATACTGTGTCTCTGTGGTAGAGAGAGTGGTAGAGATACTGTGTCTCTGTGGTAGAGATAATGGTAGAGATACTGTGTCTCTGTGGTAGAGATAATGGTAGAGATACTGTGTCTCTGTGGTAGAGATAATGGTAGAGATACTGTGTCTCTGCGGTAGAGATAATGGTAGAGATACTGTGTCTCTGTGGTAGAGATAATGGTAGAGATACTGTGTCTCTGTGGTAGAGATAATGGTAGAGATACTGTGTCTCTGTGGTAGAGATAATGGTAGAGATACTGTGTCTCTGTGTTAGAGATAATGGTAGAGATACTGTGTCTCTGTGGTAGAGATAATGGTAGAGATACTGTGTCTCTGTGGTAGAGAGAGTGGTAGAGATACTGTGTCTCTGTGGTAGATAATGGCTCTGTCGTAGCCGGCCGCGACCGGGAGACCCATGGTGTGGCGCGCAATTGGCCCAGCGTCGTCCAGGGTAGGGGAAGCCGACAGGGATGCAGCTCAGTTGGTAGAGTCAAGGAAACAGGGAGAGGGGTCAGAGTCAACGAAACAGGGAGAGGGGTCAGAGTCAAGGAGACAGGGAGAGGGGTCAGAGTCAAGGAGACAGGGAGAAGGGTCAGAGTCAAGGAGGCAGGGAGAGGGGTCAGAGTCAAGGAGGCAGGGAGAGGGGTCAGAGTCAAGGAAACAGGGAGAGGGGTCAGAGTCAAGGAAACAGGGAGAGGGGTCAGAGTCAAGGAAACAGGGTGAGGGGTCAGAGTCAAGGAAACAGGGAGAGGGGTCAGAGTCAAGGAAACAGGGAGAGGGGTTAGAGTCAAGGAAACAGGGAGAGGGGTCAGAGTCAAGGAAACAGGGAGAGGGGTCAGAGTCAACGAGAAAGGGAGAGGGGTCAGAGTCAAGGAGACAGGGGAGGGGTCAGAGTCAAGGAAACAGGGAGAGGAGTCAGGTGCAACGAGAGAGAGGGATCAGAGTCAACGATAGAGAGAGAGGGGTCAGAGTCAATGAGACAGGGAGAGGGGTCAGAGAAAATGAGACAGGGATAAGTGTCAGAGTCAAGGAGACAGGGAGAGGGGTCAAAGTCAAGGAGCCAGGGAGAGGGGTCAGAGTCAACGAGACAGGGAGTAGTGTCAGAGTCAAGGAGACAGGGAGAGGGGTCAGAGTCAAGGAGCCAGGGAGAGGGGTCAGAGGCAACGAGAGAGAGAGAAGGTTCAGAGTCAACGAAACAGGGAGAGCGGACATAGTCAAGGAAACAGGGAGAGGGGTCAGAGTCAACGAAACAGGGAGAGGGGTCAGAGTCAACGAGACAGGGAAGGGGGTCAGAGTCAACGAGACAGGGAGAAGGGTCAGAGTCAAGGAGTCGGAAAAGGGGTCAGAGTCAAGGAGGCAGGGACAGGGGTCAGAGTCAATGAGAGAGAGAGGTGGTCAGAGTCAGGTAGACAGGGAGAGGGGTCAGAGGCAACGAGACAGGGGAGGGGTCAGAGTCAACAAGATAGAGAGGGGTCAGACTCAATGAAACAGGGAGAGGAATCAGTCAATGAAACACAGAGAGGGGTCATGTGCAACGAGAGAGAGGGGTCAGAGTCAACGATAGAGAGGGAGGGGTCAGAGTCAATGAGACATGGGAGGGGTCAGAGTCAAGGAAACAGGGAGAGGGGTCAGAGTCAACGAAACAGGGAGAGGGGTCAGAGTCAACGAAACAGGGAGGGGGGTCAGAGTCAACGAGACAGGGAGAGGGGTCAGAGTCAAGGAAACAGGGAGAGGGGTCAGAGTCAACGAAACAGGGAGGGGGGTCAGAGTCAACGAGACAGGGAGAAGGTTCAGAGTCAACGTGAGAGAGAGGGGTCAGAGTCAACGAGAGAGAGAGGGGTCAGAGTCAGGTAGACAGGGAGAGGGCTCAGAGGCATCGAGACAAGGGAGGGGTCAGTGTCAACGAGAGAGAAAAAAGGGTCAGAGTCAACGAGAGAGAGAGAGAGGGGTCAGAGTCAACGTGAGAGAGAGGGGTCAGAGTCAAGGAGAGAGAGTTAGAGAGGGGTCAGAGTCAAGGAGACAGGGAGAGGGGTCAGAGTCAACGAAACAGGGAGAGGGGTCAGAGTCAACGAAACAGGGAGGGGGGTCAGAGTCAACGAGACAGGGAGAAGGGTCAGAGTCAAGGAGTCGGAAGAGGGGTCAAAGTCAAGGAGGCAGGGAGAGGGGTCAGAGTTAATGAGAGAGAGAGGGGGTCAGAGTCAGGTAGACAGGGAGAGGGATCAGAGGCAACGAGACAGGGGAGGGGTCAGAGTCAAGGAGGCAGGGAGAGGGGTCAGAGTCAATGAGAGAGAGAGGGGGTCAGAGTCAACGAGAGAGAGAGGGGTCAGAGTCAATGAAACAGGGAGAGGGGTCAGGTGCAACGAGAGAGAGGGGTCAGATTCAACGATAGAGAGGGAGGGGTCAGAGTCAATGAGACATGGAGAGGGGTCAGAGTCAAGGAAACAGGGAGAGGGGTCCGAGTCAAGGAAACAGGGAGAGGGGTCAGAGTCAATGAAACAGGGAGAGGGGTCAGAGTCAACGAAACAGGGAAGGGGGTCAGAGTCAACGAGACAGGGAGAGGGGTCAGAGTCAACGAGACAGGGAGAAGGGTCAGAGTCAAGGAAACAGGGAGAGGGGTCCGAGTCAAGGAAACAGGGAGAGGGGTCAGAGTCAAGGAAACAGGGAGAGGGGTCAGAGTCAAGGAAACAGGGAGAGGGGTCAGAGTCAACGAGACAGGGAGAGGGGTCAGAGTCAAGGAAACAGGGAGAGGGGTCAGAGTCAATGAGACATGGAGAGGGGTCAGAGTCAAGGAAACAGGGAGAGAGGTCCGAGTCAAGGAAACAGGGAGAGGGGTCAGAGTCAACGAAACAGGGAGAGGGGTCAGAGTCAAGGAAACAGGGAGAGGGGTCAGAGTCAACGAAACAGGGAGAGGGGGTCAGAGTCAACGAAACAAGGAGGGGGGTCAGAGTCAACGAGACAGGGAGAGGGGTCAGAGTCAACGAGACAGGGAGAAGGGTCAGAGTCAAGGAAACAGGGAGAGGGGTCCGAGTCAAGGAAACAGGGAGAGGGGTCAGAGTCAACGAAACAGGGAGAGGGGGTCAGAGTCAAGGAAACAGGGAGAGGGGTCAGAGTCAACGAGACAGGGAGAGGGGGTCAGAGTCAAGGAAACAGGGAGATGGGTCAGAGTCAATGAGACATGGAGAGGGGGTCAGAGTCAAGGAAACAGGGAGAGGGGGTCAGAGTCATCGAAACAGGGAGAGGGGTCAGAGTCAAGGAAACAGGGAGAGGGGTCAGAGTCAATGAGACATGGAGAGGGGTCAGAGTCAAGGAAACAGGGAGAGAGGTCCGAGTCAAGGAAACAGGGAGAGGGGTCAGAGTCAACGAAACAGGGAGAGGGGTCAGAGTCAACGAAACAGGGAGGGGGGTCAGAGTCAACGAGACAGGGAGAGGGGTCAGAGTCAATGTGGCAGGGAGAGGGGTCAGAGTCATCGAGAGAGAGAGGGGGTCAGAGTCAGGTAGACAGGGAGAGGGCTCAGAGGCATCGAGACAGGGGAGGGGTCAGAGTCAACGAGAGAGAGAGGGGGTCAGTGTCAACGAGAGAGAGAGAAGGGTCAGAGTCAACGAGAGAGACAGAGGGTTCAGAGTCAATGTGAGAGAGAGGGTCAGAGTCAACGAGAGAGAGAGGGGGTCAGAGTCAGGTAGACAGGGAGAGGGCTCAGAGGCATCGAGACAGGGGAGGGGTCAGAGTCAACGAGAGAGAGAGGGGTCAGTGTCAACGAGAGAGAGAAGGGTCAGAGTCAACGAGAGAGAGAGAGGGGTCAGAGTCAACGTGAGAGAGAGGGGTCGGAGTCAACGTGAGAGAGAGGGGTCAGAGTCAACGAGAGAGTTAGAGAGGGGTCAGAGTCAAGGAGAGAGGGAGCGGAGTCAGAGTCAACGATAGAGAGGGAGGGGTCAGAGTCAATGAGACATGGAGATGGGTCAGAGTCAATGAGACAGGGAGAGGGGTCAGAGTCAAGGAGACAGGGAGAGGGGTCAGAATCAAGGAGCAGGGGAGGGGTCAGAGTCAACGAGAGAGAGAGAGGGGTCAAATTCAAGGAGAAAGGGAGAGGGGTTAGTCAAGGAGGCAGGGAGGTGTCAGAGTCAAGGAGACAGGGAGAGGGGTCAGAGTCAACGATAGAGAGAGAGGGGTCAGAGTCAATGAGACAGGGAGAGGGGTCAGAGTCAAGAAGACAGGGAGAGGGGTCAGAGTCAAGGAAACAGGGAGAGGGCTCAGAGTCAACATGAGAGAGAGAGGGGTGAGAGTCAATGAAACAGGGAGAGGGGTCAGATGCAATGAGAGAGAACGGTCAGAGTCAACGATAGAGAGAGAGGGGTCAGAGTCAACGAGACAGGGAGAGGGGTCAGAGTTAACGAGAGAGAGAGGGGGTCAGAGTCAGGTAGACAGGGAGAGGGATCAGAGGCAACGAGACAGGGGAGGGGTCAGAGTCAAGGAGGCAGGGAGAGGGGTCAGAGTCAATGAGAGAGAGAGGGGGTCAGAGTCAACGAGAGAGAGAGGGGTCAGAGTCAATGAAACAGGGAGAGGGGTCAGGTGCAACGAGAGAGAGGGGTCAGATTCAACGATAGAGAGGGGAGGGGTCAGAGTCAATGAGACATGGAGAGGGGGTCAGAGTCAAGGAAACAGGGAGAGGGGTCCGAGTCAAGGAAACAGGGAGAGGGGTCAGAGTCAATGAAACAGGGAGAGGGGTCAGAGTCAACGAAACAGGGAAGGGGGTCAGAGTCAACGAGACAGGGAGAGGGGTCAGAGTCAACGAGACAGGGAGAAGGGTCAGAGTCAAGGAAACAGGGAGAGGGGTCCGAGTCAAGGAAACAGGGAGAGGGGTCAGAGTCAAGGGAAACAGGGAGAGGGGTCAGAGTCAAGGAAACAGGGAGAGGGGTCAGAGTCAACGAGACAGGGAGAGGGGTCAGAGTCAAGGAAACAGGGAGAGGGGTCAGAGTCAATGAGACATGGAGAGGGGTCAGAGTCAAGGAAACAGGGAGAGAGGTCCGAGTCAAGGAAACAGGGAGAGGGGTCAGAGTCAACGAAACAGGGAGAGGGGTCAGAGTCAAGGAAACAGGGAGAGGGGTCAGAGTCAACGAAACAGGGAGAGGGGTCAGAGTCAACGAAACAAGGAGGGGGGTCAGAGTCAACGAGACAGGGAGAGGGGTCAGAGTCAACGAGACAGGGAGAAGGGTCAGAGTCAAGGAAACAGGGAGAGGGGTCCGAGTCAAGGAAACAGGGAGAGGGGTCAGAGTCAACGAAACAGGGAGAGGGGTCAGAGTCAAGGAAACAGGGAGAGGGGTCAGAGTCAACGAGACAGGGAGAGGGGTCAGAGTCAAGGAAACAGGGAGATGGGTCAGAGTCAATGAGACATGGAGAGGGGTCAGAGTCAAGGAAACAGGGAGAGGGGTCAGAGTCAAGGAGTCGGAAGAGGGGTCAAAGTCAAGGAGGCAGGGAGAGGGGTCAGAGTTAATGAGAGAGAGAGGGGGTCAGAGTCAGGTAGACAGGGAGAGGGATCAGAGGCAACGAGACAGGGGAGGGGTCAGAGTCAAGGAGGCAGGGAGAGGGGTCAGAGTCAATGAGAGAGAGAGGGGGTCAGAGTCAACGAGAGAGAGAGGGGTCAGAGTCAATGAAACAGGGAGAGGGGTCAGGTGCAACGAGAGAGAGGGGTCAGATTCAACGATAGAGAGGGAGGGGTCAGAGTCAATGAGACATGGAGAGGGGTCAGAGTCAAGGAAACAGGGAGAGGGGTCCGAGTCAAGGAAACAGGGAGAGGGGTCAGAGTCAATGAAACAGGGAGAGGGGTCAGAGTCAACGAAACAGGGAAGGGGGTCAGAGTCAACGAGACAGGAGAGGGGTCAGAGTCAACGAGACAGGGAGAAGGGTCAGAGTCAAGGAAACAGGGAGAGGGGTCCGAGTCAAGGAAACAGGGAGAGGGGTCAGAGTCAAGGAAACAGGGAGAGGGGTCAGAGTCAAGGAAACAGGGAGAGGGGTCAGAGTCAACGAGACAGGGAGAGGGGTCAGAGTCAAGGAAACAGGGAGAGGGGTCAGAGTCAATGAGACATGGAGAGGGGTCAGAGTCAAGGAAACAGGGAGAGAGGTCCGAGTCAAGGAAACAGGGAGAGGGGTCAGAGTCAACGAAACAGGGAGAGGGGTCAGAGTCAAGGAAACAGGGAGAGGGGTCAGAGTCAACGAAACAGGGAGAGGGGTCAGAGTCAACGAAACAAGGAGGGGGGTCAGAGTCAACGAGACAGGGAGAGGGGTCAGAGTCAACGAGACAGGGAGAAGGGTCAGAGTCAAGGAAACAGGGAGAGGGGTCCGAGTCAAGGAAACAGGGAGAGGGGTCAGAGTCAACGAAACAGGGAGAGGGGTCAGAGTCAAGGAAACAGGGAGAGGGGTCAGAGTCAACGAGACAGGGAGAGGGGTCAGAGTCAAGGAAACAGGGAGATGGGTCAGAGTCAATGAGACATGGAGAGGGGTCAGAGTCAAGGAAACAGGGAGAGGGGTCAGAGTCATCGAAACAGGGAGAGGGGTCAGAGTCAAGGAAACAGGGAGAGGGGTCAGAGTCAATGAGACATGGAGAGGGGTCAGAGTCAAGGAAACAGGGAGAGAGGTCCGAGTCAAGGAAACAGGGAGAGGGGTCAGAGTCAACGAAACAGGGAGAGGGGTCAGAGTCAACGAAACAGGGAGGGGGGTCAGAGTCAACGAGACAGGGAGAGGGGTCAGAGTCAATGTGGCAGGGAGAGGGGTCAGAGTCATCGAGAGAGAGAGGGGGTCAGAGTCAGGTAGACAGGGAGAGGGCTCAGAGGCATCGAGACAGGGGAGGGGTCAGAGTCAACGAGAGAGAGAGGGGTCAGTGTCAACGAGAGAGAGAGAAGGGTCAGAGTCAACGAGAGAGACAGAGGGTTCAGAGTCAATGTGAGAGAGAGGGGTCAGAGTCAACGAGAGAGAGAGGGGGTCAGAGTCAGGTAGACAGGGAGAGGGCTCAGAGGCATCGAGACAGGGGAGGGGTCAGAGTCAACGAGAGAGAGAGGGGTCAGTGTCAACGAGAGAGAGAGAAGGGTCAGAGTCAACGAGAGAGAGAGAGGGGTCAGAGTCAACGTGAGAGAGAGGGGTCGGAGTCAACGTGAGAGAGAGGGGTCAGAGTCAACGAGAGAGTTAGAGAGGGGTCAGAGTCAAGGAGAGAGGGAGCGGAGTCAGAGTCAACGATAGAGAGGGAGGGGTCAGAGTCAATGAGACATGGAGATGGGTCAGAGTCAATGAGACAGGGAGAGGGGTCAGAGTCAAGGAGACAGGGAGAGGGGTCAGAATCAAGGAGCAGGGGAGGGGTCAGAGTCAACGAGAGAGAGAGAGGGGTCAAATTCAAGGAGAAAGGGAGAGGGGTTAGTCAAGGAGGCAGGGAGGTGTCAGAGTCAAGGAGACAGGGAGAGGGGTCAGAGTCAACGATAGAGAGAGAGGGGTCAGAGTCAATGAGACAGGGAGAGGGGTCAGAGTCAAGAAGACAGGGAGAGGGGTCAGAGTCAAGGAAACAGGGAGAGGGCTCAGAGTCAACATGAGAGAGAGAGGGGTGAGAGTCAATGAAACAGGGAGAGGGGTCAGATGCAATGAGAGAGAACGGTCAGAGTCAACGATAGAGAGAGAGGGGTCAGAGTCAACGAGACAGGGAGAGGGGTCAGAGTTAACGAGAGAGGGAGAGGAGTAAAGATGGAGTAACATCATTATTGTCCTTGTTTGTTTGCGCTCCTTATCTTCCTTTGACAGACTCGGCGGTCCACGTGTGTGTGTGTGTGTTCCTGTTCCAATGAACACTATGTATTCAACTTCTATCTCATTACATTGTGCCTTACAGCAAATAAATAACATAACAACACGGCTTGAATCATTTCAATTACCTTTAAACCCATATCCCAACTCAGGTCAACTATACAGGATATGATCCCACTGTCACATCAAGCACTATAAGGCTTCATTATAGGACTTCATTATAGAACTTCACTATAGGACTTCATTATAGGACTTCATTATAGGACTTCACTATAGGACTTCACTATAGGACTTCATTATAGGACTTCACTGTAGGACTTCACTATATACTTTATTATATGACTTCATTATAGGACTTCACTATAGGACTTCACTATAGGACTTCACTATAGGACTTCATTATAGGACTTCACTGTAGGACTTCACTGTAGAACTTCATTATAGGACTTCATTATAGGACTTCACTATAGGACTTCATTATAGGACTTCATTATAGGACTTCACTATATGACTTCACTATAGGACTTCACTATAGGACTTCACTATAGGACTTCATTATAGGACTTCACTATAGGACTTCATTATAGGACAATATTATAGGACTTCACTATAGGACTTCACTATAGGACTTCATTATATACTTTATTATTTGACTTCATTATAGGACTTCACTATAGGACTTCACTATAGGACTTCATTATATACTTTATTATTTGACTTCATTATAGGACTTCACTATAGGACTTCATTATAGGACAATATTATAGGACTTCATTATAGGACTTCACTATAGGACTTCATTATAGGACTTCACTATATACTTCATTATAGGACTTCATTATAGGACTTCACTATAGGACTTCATTATAGGACTTCACTATAGGACTTCACTATAGGACTTCATTATAGGACTTCATTATAGGACTTCATTATAGGACTTCATTATAGGACTTCACTGTAGGACTTCATTATAGGACTTCATTATAGGACTTCACTATAGGACTTTACTATAAGAATTTATTATAGGACTTCACTATAGGACTTCACTATAGGACTTCACTATAGGACTTCACTATAGGACTTCACTATAATAATTCATTATAGGACTTCACTGTAGGACTTCATTATAGGACTTCATTATAGGACTTCACTATAGGACTTCACTATGGACTTCATTATAGGACTTCACTATATACTTCATTATAAGACTTCATTATAGGACTTCACTATAGGACTTCACTATATGACTTCACTATAGGTCTTCACTGTAGGACTTCACTATAGGACTTCACTATATGACTTCACTATAGGACTTCACTATAGGACTTCATTATAGGACTTCACTATAGGACTTCACTATATGACTTCACTATAGGACTTCACTGTAGGACTTCACTATAGGACTTCACTATAGGACTTCACTATAGGACTTCACTATAGGATTTCACTATAAGAATTCATTATAGGACTTCACTGTAGGACTTCACTATAGGACTTCATTATAGGACTTCACTATAGGACTTCACTATAGGACTTCATTATAGGACTTCACTATAGGACTTTACTATATGACTTCACTATAGGACTTCACTATAGGACTTCATTATATGACTTTACTATAGGACTTCACTATAGGACTTCACTATAAGAATTCATTATAGGTCTTCATTATAGGACTTCATTATAGGACTTCATTATAGGACTTCATTATAGGACTTCACTATAGGACTTTACTATAATAATTTATTATAGGACTTCACTATAGGACTTCATTATAGGACTTCACTATAGGACTTCACTATAGGACTTCACTATAGGACTTCACTATAATAATTCATTATAGGACTTCACTGTAGGACTTCACTATAGGACTTCATTATAGGACTTCATTATAGGACTTCACTATAGGACTTCACTATGGACTTCATTATAGGACTTCACTATATACTTCATTATAAGACTTCATTATAGGACTTCACTATAGGACTTCACTATAGGACTTCATTATAGGACTTCACTATAGGACTTCATTATAGGACTTCACTATAGGACTTCACTATATGACTTCACTATAGGACTTCACTATAGGACTTCACTGTAGGACTTCACTATAGGACTTCACTATATGACTTCACTATAGGACTTCACTATAGGACTTCATTATAGGACTTCACTATAGGACTTCACTATATGACTTCACTATAGGACTTCACTATAGGACTTCACTGTAGGACTTCACTATAGGACTTCACTATAGGACTTCACTATAGGATTTCACTATAAGAATTCATTATAGGACTTCACTGTAGGACTTCACTATAGGACTTCATTATCGGACTTCACTATAGGACTTCATTATAGGACTTCACTATAGGACTTTACTATATGACTTCATTATATGACTTTACTATAGGACTTCACTATAGGACTTCACTATAAGAATTCATTATAGGACTTCCCTATAGGACTTCATTATAGGACTTCATTATAAGAATTCATTATGATGCCAAATGGTGTTCATCACATGGCAATTGATTTAATCTCAAAGCATAGTCAATTAAATGCATTCATCCAAAGTTACTAGACCATTAGTGGTGAGTGGCCAAAAAACATCAGAATGTGAGGGAATGCACCATGATTTATTTCAGCTTTTATTTATTTCATCACATTCCCAGTGGTGTACACACACTCAATTAGTATTTGGTAGCATTGCCTTTCAATTGTTTAACTTTGGTCAAACGTTTTGGGTAGCCTTCCACAAGCTTCCCACAATAAATTGGGTGAATTTTTGGCCCATTCCTCCAGACAGTGCTGGTGTAACTGAGTCAGGTTTGTAGGCCTCCTTGCTCGCACACACTTTTTCAGTTCGGCCCACACATTTTCTATAGGATTGAGGTCAGGGCTTTGTGATGGCCACTCCAATACCTTGACTTTGTTTTCTTTAAGCCATTTTGCCACAACTTTGGTCCCCCCTTTTTCCTCCAAACATAACGATGGTCATTTTGGCCAAACAGTTCTACTTTTGTTTCATCAGACCAGAGGACATTTCTCCAAAAAGTACGATCTTTGTCCTAATGTGAAGTTGCAAACCGTAGTCTGGCTTTTTTATGGCGGTTTTGGAGCAGTGGCTTCTTCCTTGCTGAGCGGCCTTTCAGGTTATGTCGATATAGGACTCATTTTACTGTGGATATAGATACTTTTGTACCTGTTTCCTCCAGCATCTTCACAAGGTCCTTTGCTGTTGTTCTGGGATTTATTTGCACTTTTCACACCAAAGTACGTTCATCTCTAGCAGACAGAACGTGTCTCCTCCCTGAGCGGTATGACGGCTGCGTGGTCCCTTGGTGTTTATACTTGCATACTATTGTTTGTACAGGTGAACGTGGTACCTTCAGGCATTTGGAAATTGCTCCAGACTTGTGGAGGTCTACAATTTTCTTTCTGAGGTTTTGGCTGATTTCTTTTGATTTTCCCATGATGTCAAGCAAAGAGGCACTGAGTTTGAAGGTAGGCCTTGAAATACATCCACAGGTACACCTCCAATTGACTCAAATGATGTCAATTAGCCTATCAGAAGCTTCTAAAGCCATGACATCATTTTCTGGAATTTTCCAAGCTGTTTATAGGCACAGTCAATTTAACCGACTTGCCAAAACTATAGTTTGTTAACAAGAAATGTGTGGAGTGGTTGAAAAACGAGTTTTAATGACTCCAACCTAAGTGTATGTAAACTTCCGACTTCAACTGTATGTGCAAAGTTAGCGTACGCGACGCATCTGGTGTGGTCAGCATGTGAGACACTCTGGTGTCCCCATCAGCAAGAGACATGAGAACATTCTAGATAATCCTTTATATGTTGCCTTGGGAGCTACTTGATCATGTCAAAACACCCAGCCTGTTGTCTCACAGTGTATAAATCACCTGGTGCAATGGCAGTGTTGTGTTCACCACCGCCCAAAGCGAGAACGATTCAAGACCGAGACTGGAGCAAATCGAATCCGATTCAAGACCGAGACTGGAGCAAATCAAATCTGATTCAAGACCGAGTCAAGATCATTATTGTAATTGTGTCAAATCGCCACCATAATTAGAGTTCAAAATGTCCAGTATTTCGGTGTTCATATTTCAGAAGAACATATGGATTCTTTAGACATTCAGAATGGTGAAAAAACGCTGAGGGGGCAAATAGAGAGCCACTCTACAAACGATCACTAACCCAAACAGGTCTATGATAGATAAAAATACTAAATATCTTACAACTTCCTCCGGTCTCCACTTATAATATTGAGTTCACACATTTCCAACAATTTCCCCCACTCTTCCCTACCAGCGAATCAAGGAAATGATGGACAAAGGTTTAGGATATTTTTCCATGGAAATAAAGGACAGTAATGTTACGAGTAACAAGTTTCAATAGGCGCTAAGATATTAACGTGTCATGAAAGGAGTGTGGCTATTTGGCCTGCGCTGACTGAATGGGAGCTGATAATTAAGAGTTTTTTACTTCTCTGGTATCGTCCGCTGGTCTCAGGAAGAAATTACAAGTCCTCATGGATGCTGTGGGGGTGCTTTGCTGCAGGAGGGACTGGTGCACTTCTCAAAATAGATGGCATCATGAGGAAGGAAAATTATGTGGATAGTCCTACAAACCTGACTCAGTTACACCAGCTCTGTCAGGAGGAATGGGCCAAAATTCACCCAACTTATTGTGGGAAGCTTGTGGAAGTCTACCTGAAACGTTTGATCCAAGTTAAACAATTTGAAGGCAATGCTACCAAATGCTAATTGAGTGTATGTAAACTTCTGACCCACTGCAAATGTGATGAAAGAAATAAAAGCTGAAATAAATCATTTTTTCTACTATTATTCTGACATTTCACATTCTTCAAATAAAGTGGTGATCCTAACTGACCTAAGACAGGGAATTTTTACTAGGATTAAATGTCAGGAATTGTGGAAAAACTGAGTTTAAATGTATTTGGATAAGGTGTATGTAAACCTCCGACTTCAACTGTATTTAGGTTTGCCATAACAAAGGCGTTGAATACTGAATACTCAAGACATTTCAGCTTTTCATTTTTACTTAATTTGTAAACATTTCGAGAAAAAAAATAATTCCACTTTGACATTATGGGGTATTGTGTGTAGGCCAGTGGCAAACAAATCTCAATGTAATCCATTTCCAATTCAGGCTGGAACACAACAAAACGTGGAAAAAGTCAAGGTGTGAATGCTTGAAGGCTCTGTGCATCACTGTCCACCGGTCCATCCATAAAACATTAAAAATGTGTCCTGTTTTCTAAGGCAGCAGCCTTTACCTCTAAGCTCTACTTTCTGTCTTTGTGTTTGGGTCTTTCATTCTCCTCTGGGATTGGTGAGAGGGAACAAAGTGGAGGGACCTCATTGAACTTCTCCTGTAATGCCATGGTAACAGGCGTACGCACACACACACACACACACACACATGTACGCATTCATATACACACACACACTACTACACGCATGCACAGGCAGTGGCGGTTCTAGACACATTTTACTAGGGGGGCCAAGGAGGGGCCAGTGTTTAATCAGGGGGGCACACATAAAAAAACTGGCAACACATGATATTCAAAGATTATAAACTTTATTTTACTTTAAAATCATATGACATTTATTATAACACGTATTTTGTACAAGAGTGCAGATGCAAGAGAGATAGTGCCATAAAAATGAAAAAATAAATAAATAAATAAAAATTAAAAAGTACAGGGTACAAATACAGGGTTCATATTCAATGTGAACAAAACTCCAGGATACAACAAAGGGTACAACAATGTGCCATTTCCTATTTATGGAAGCCCCACTACTGTGGACAGTTCTTTGTCAAGGAGATCTGTTAGTGTTGCGTCAGTTCTAACAGCTCTTTGATAATCCCTCCATGCGATCATTGCACACTTGTGTCGTTCAGACTTTACATGTAGTGAAAACCCTGCATTTCTCATAGTTGCCTTTTTCCAGTTTGTAAAACCAGGTGTTGAAACAAAAACGGTGTCTGGGGCATTTGGTGTGCTAAAATGTCTACATGCATAGCAACATGTAGAGTCCGTCATTACAGAATACTCAAGCCATGGATGAGTAGTGTACCAGTTTGGTCTGAAGCTTCGTCTTCTGTCCCCCATCAGTGTGGTTGGGAATATCTTCAAGTTCGGCTGTACTGGTACGTCATACTTAGACTTGCTGATATCTGAAGAAGATGGACAGTAAACATAGGGCACAACTACAACATTTATTTACTGTATATCTGCATGTATTTCAAAATGTAGGCAAAGTATTTACTTAAAAAAAAAACAGAGCCATATTGACACAAAAAGAATTAACAGCAGAAAGCAGCATTTTAAGGACACCCAGCATGCCTACCATTACATTGTAATTGCATTGCTTTGCAAATAGTAAGAACCTTCCTCATCACAAACCTGATGGTGCAGTACTTGATCCACATGGATCCACTTGCTGTCCCTCTGGCTGTTCATCTCTCTGTCCCTGTATGCTTTCTTCTTCATGCTTCTCACCCTCTTCTTCATTCTCCCTCGCCCTCTTCTTCATTCTCCTCACCCTCTTCTTCATCCTCCTCACCCTCTTCTTCATCCTCCTCACCCTCTGGAATTTCCCTCTCTTTGTCAGACCCCTCACTTTCATCACATGCTGGCTCTCCCTCTTCCTCAACTTTCTCAAAACCTCGATTTGTTTCTCTCACTTTTTTGTTTGCTGGGGCAAAAAATGACTTTATGTCCCTTCCTCGTTTCATGATAACTATTAGAAGAAGAAAAAACGTAGGGGCATGCATTACATTTTGTTACCTAACCATCCCTCCCTACTTAACACTGGCAGAAAACCTGTTGATTACTTTACTAAAAATGTATTTGTTATCGCGATGCAACAGCCAAGACGGATGAAGTTACGTGGTTAACATCACAACATTGTGTAGACCTAGCAAGGATAGCCTACTAACATTTGGATATTTGCTTCTGCTTCGATGAGTTTGCTTAGATATGATTACATTTCTAAACAAATCGAGACCAGACATTTAAAAACTTGATTTGATTTATGTGTGAGGAACAAAAGGAACATGTAGGCTATGTGCAAGAACAACAAGTCACTTATGATATTAAATCGTTTTTTCTTACCTTCGACTCCTGCAAATCGTAGCTCCTCTCGCAAATAGTAGTTGCTGAGCTCTCATTCACCGAAGCAGCACCACACGTGGCAGGCAGGCAGATGGCAGGATACAGTTTTTGGGTGCGCCACTCTAATTTACCCGTGTAGAACGTTGCCGTGTAGAGCGTTGCATTAGTTCCGCTTTTGGCGCTCGCGTGTAAAATAGTTATAAATTCATAATTTTTTATTTGGTCAGCACGGGGGGGCCACAGGGGTGGCCAGGGGCATTTCCAGGGAGGCACGGGCCTCCCCCGGCCTCCGTGTAAAACCGCCACTGTGCACAGGGACACACACGGTTGCACGCAGGCACACACACACATACACACACACACACACACACACACACTCACAGCCTGTCAGGTCTCTGTGAACACAGCCAGCTAGTCCTATTTGTAGTGAGGCATAAAAAGGATGCATTGGTGACTGCACTGATCAGAGACCACTCACATCATTACAGAATAAACAGGTCTATATCATTACAGACTGAACAGGTCTATATCATTACAGACTGAACAGGTCTATATCATTACAGACTGAACAGGTCTATATCATTACAGACTGAACAGGTCTATATCATTACAGACTAAACAGGTCTATATCATTACAGACTGAACAGGTCTATATCATTACAGACTGAACAGGTCTATATCATTACAGACTGAACAGGTCTATATCATTACAGACTGAACAGGTCTATATCATTACAGACTGAACAGGTCTATATCATTACAGACTGAACAGGTCTATATCATTACAGACTGAACAGGTCTATATCATTACAGACTGAACAGGGCTATATCATTACAGACTGAACAGGTCTATATCATTACAGACTGAACAGGTCTATTTCTTTACAGACTGAACAGGTCTATATCATTACAGACTGAACAGGTCTATATCATTACAGACTGAACAGGTCTATATCATTACAGACTGAACAGGTCTATTTCTTTACAGACTAAACAGGTCTATATCATTACAGACTGAACAGGGCTATATCATTACAGACTGAACAGGTCTATATCATTACAGACTGAACAGGTCTATATCATTACAGACTGAACAGGTCTATATCATTACAGACTGAACAGGTCTATATCATTACAGACTGAACAGGGCTATATCATTACAGACTGAACAGGTCTATATCATTACAGACTGAACAGGTCTATATCATTACAGACTGAACAGGTCTATTTCTTTACAGACTGAACAGGTCTATATCATTACAGACTGAACAGGTCTATATCATTACAGACTGAACAGGTCTATATCATTACAGACTGAACAGGTCTATTTCTTTACAGACTAAACAGGTCTATATCATTACAGACTGAACAGGGCTATATCATTACAGACTGAACAGGTCTATATCATTACAGACTGAACAGGTCTATATCATTACAGACTGAACAGGTCTATATCATTACAGACTGAACAGGTCTATATCATTACAGACTGAACAGGGCTATATCATTACAGACTGAACAGGTCTATATCATTACATACTGAACAGGTCTATATCATTACAGACTGAACAGGTCTATTTCTTTACAGACTGAACAGGTCTATTTCATTACAGACTGAACAGGTCTATATCATTACAGACTGAACAGGTCTATATCATTACAGACTGAACAGGTCTATATCATTACAGACTGAACAGGGCTATATCATTACAGACTGAACAGGGCTATATCAGTGTGCCGTTTTCTGTCACATCACAGATAAGCAGGTTACATGGGCGGTTTATATCTATGAGCAAATTATCGAACGTGTCCTTGATTTGCCAACAAAGAGAAAAATACCACTCATTTGCAAGTCCCTTGGCAACCAGTCAGCCATTGTTCCACCAAGCCTACTAAGTTGTGATTTGCCACAAAGGAGCATTTATGGAAACGGATGGCTGATCTCCTGGTGACTCTTACCCAGTGATAACAATCAATTCTGGGACACACAGAGGTTGTTTGGCCCACGGCGAGGTGGACGTAGGTCTGCATACCAGAGTTATCCTCTCCCTCTCTCTCTCCATAGATCTACCTCTGCCTAGGGTTGGGGATAGGGTTAGGTATGCCTCTGCCTATAGAGGGTAGGGGATAGGGTTAGATATACCTCTGTATATAGGGGGTAGGGGATAGGGTTAGATATACCTCTGCCTATAGAGGTTAGGGGATAGGGTTAGATATACCTCTGCATAGGGTAGGGGATAGGGTTAGATATACATCTGCCTATAGAGGGTAGGGGATAGGGTTAGATATGCCTCTGCATATAGGGGGTAGGGGATAGGGTTAGATATACCTCTGTATACAGGGGGTAGGGGATAGGGTTAGATATACCTCTGTATACAGGGGGTAGGGGATAGGGTTAGATATACCACTGTATATAGGGGGTAGGGGATAGGGTTAGATATACCTCTGCCTAGGGTAGGGGATAGGGTTAGATATACCTCTGCATATAGGGGGTAGGGGATAGGGTTAGACATGCCTCTGCATACAGGGGGTAGGGGATAAGGTTAGATATACCTCTGTATACAGGGGGTAGAGGATAGGGTTAGATATACCTCTGCATATAGGGGGTAGGGGATAGGGTTAGATATACCTCTGCATATAGGGGGTAGGGGATAGGGTTAGATCTACCTCTGCCTAGGGTAGGGGATAGGGTTAGATATGCCTCTGCATACAGGGGGTAGGGGATAGGGTTATATATACCTCTGCATATAGGGGGTAGGGGATAGGGTTAGATATACCTCTGCCTAGGGTAGGGGATAGGGTTAGATATACCTCTGTATACAGGGGGTAGGGGATAGGGTTAGATATACCTCTGCATATAGAGGGTAGGGGATAGGGTTAGATATACCTCTGCCTAGGGTAGGGGATAGGGTTAGATATGCCTCTGTATACAGGGGGTAGGGGATAGGGTTAGATATACCTCTGTATACAGGGGGTAGGGGATAGGGTTAGATATACCTCTGCCTATAGGGGGTAGGGGATGGGGTTAGATATACCTCTGTATACAGGGGGTAGGGGATAGCGTTAGATATACAGTGCATTCGGAAAGTATTCAGACCCCATAACTCTTTCCACATTTTGTTACGTTACAGCCTTATTCTATAATGGATACACTTCTTTATTTTCTTCATCAATCTATACACAATACCCCATAATGCCAAACAGGTTTTTAGAATGTTTTGCAAATGTATTACAAATAAAAAACAGAAATACCTTATTTACATAAATATTCAGACCCTTTGCTATGAGACTCGAAATTGAGCTCAGATGCATCCTGTTTCCATTGATCATCCTTGGGTGTTTCTACACCTTTTTTGGAGTCTACTTGTGGCAAATTAAATTGATTGGACATGATTTGGAAAGGCACACACCTGTCTATATAAGGTCCCACAGTTGACAGTGCATGTCATAGCAAAAACCAAGCCATGAGGTCGAAGGAATTGTCCGTAGAGCTCCGAGACAGGATTGGGTCAAGGCACTGATCTGGGGAAGGGTGCCAACACATTTCTGCAGCATTGAAGGTACACAAGAACACAGTGGCCTCCATCAATCTTAAATGGAAGAAGTTTGGAACCACCAACACTCTTCCTAGAGCTGGCCGCCCGGCCAAACTGAGCAATCGGGGGAGAAGGGCCTTGGTCAGGGAGGTGACCAAGAAACTGATGGTAACTCTGACAGAGCTCCAGAGTTCCTCTGTGGAGATGGGAGAACCTTCCAGAAGGACAACCATCTCTGCAGCACTCCACCAATCAGGCATTTATGGTAGAGTGGCCAGACGGAAGCCACTCTTCAGTAAAAGGCACATGACAGCCCGCTTGGAGTTTGCCAAAAGGCACCTAAAGGACTCTCAGACCATGAGAAACAAGATTCTCTGGTCTGATGAAACCATGACTGAACTCTTTGCCCTGAATTCCAAGCGTCACATCTGGAAGAAACCAGGCACCGCTCATCACCTCGCCAATACCATCCCTACGGTGTTGCATGGTGGTGGCAGCATCATGCTGTGGGGATGTTTTTCAGCGGCAGGGACTGGGAGACTAGTCAGGATCAAAGGACAACGACCCTAAGCACAAAGCCAAGACAACGCAGGGGTGGCTTTGGGACAAGTCTCTGAATGTCCTTGAGTGGCCCTGCAGAGAAGAATGGGAGAAACTCCCCAAATACAGGTGTGCCAAGCTTGTAGTGTCATACCCAAGAAGATTTGAGGCTGTAATCGCTACCAAAGGTGCTTCAACAAAGTACTGAGTAAAGGGTCTGAATACTTATATAAATATGATAAGTCAAGGTCTAAGGTCGTTTGAACTCTGAAGCAGGTTCTCATCAACAAATGTTTTCACTTTGTCATTATGGGGTATGTGTGTAGATGGGTGAGATGTTTTGTTGTTGTATTCATTTTTGAATTCAGGCTGTAACACAACAAAATGTTGAATAAGTCAAGGGGTATAAATCCTGTAACTCTGCCTAGAGCGGGTAGGGGATAGGGTTAGATCGATCTCTGCCTAGGATAGGGGACAAGGGGGCAGGGGGTTGATTTGGTACTCAGGGTCCATCTAGGAGGAGGAAAGACACTCAGGTCACATGTTCCTTCACATAACTTCACTGGAGATTTACCACCAAACCTGAGTAGATGAGCAAAAGTGATTGATTTGGCCCTGGATAGAGCAAAACACACAACTTATTGCTTCATTTATATGTCAACACATTAATAGTACGCTCATATGTGGCATATAGGCAACAACTTAAAAAAAAAAAAAGATTACTGTGACCAATGACTACTCAAGACACCTAGACACATGGGGTCATACTTCAGTTTCAGTTGTAACTTTCTTTTTAAGCGTCCTCTTTGTTTACGGACTTTTGCTTTTTTTTCCCCTCCTCAAGCCGCCAGTCTTTTAACATTCACAGCCACTTGCTGTCAAGGAGATGAGTGTTGAACACAGTGAGAGGGCGTCAGCAACCAGAGCCCAGTCCGATAAACTCCCTATCCCCACAGAGATATGATTGCCCTTTCATCTGCCAATGCAAAAACCCTACACAGTGTGTCGGTGCTTTGAGTTAGCTGCTCTGCTCTGCTCGCTGAATAAAAAACATGGATGATTCTAGCTGCATGGACCCCTTTTCTCTCATCTGCCTAGAATCAACCCCCTCCCTCCCCTGCTAGCACTAAACTGCCTTGGGCTATTTTATATATATATATATATATATATATATATATATATATATATGTATGTGACTTTTATTTTCACAAACACGGGAGAAGTGGCAATGCTGAGGACAGCAATTGTGTGACTGGAATTAGATCCAGAATGCACCTGTGTACTGTGAAGGCTAACAGCCTGTATGATCTGAGGGGAAACAGTTTGCCAGAACATTCTGTATTAGTCAGTGGAACACTGAAGCGTCTCTCCGTGAGACAGAGAGAGACAGTAGATAAACAGAGACACAGGAATGTGAGGTATAAAATCACATTTCCCGTGTCTCTGTTTACCTACTGTCTCTCTCTGTCTCACGGGGAGACGCTTCAGGACACTGAACTGATGTTACTTACTGACTGGTTGAAACATAATTTGAGAAAATGGGATGATGTAATTCACGGCAATCTTAAGAGCATATCACTTTTAGGAATATGAGTGGTGTAAAGTTCATCGGGAAGACTTTTCCAACAGAAAGTACTTTTTGAGGTTTATACAGAATGACTGTTCTGGGAAAAGGATTAAAAGGCAATAAAGGAAACAATAGAAGGATAGAGGGGTAGGAGTTGTAGGGTAGGGGTAGAGGGGTACTAGTCCAACTCAGTCTCAGTTCTTCCACGAGTAGCTACCCCCCCCACTATAAACTAGTTCTGTTCCTAAATGGCCGCCATGCATACCCATCAACCATGTGGTGCCGTCACAAAATAAGTTCCTAACATCAAGGGTCTTTCCCGGTTCAATAAAGACTGAATAAAATAAAAAGGTTGATAGTTTGGCTGTTTGGCTGAGTTTGCCAAACAAAGTGTAAAGCATTTTGCAAAGGCACCCCCCCCCCCCCACCCCCCCCCCCCCTCTGTTTTTTACTTAACACTTATTTTTCTTAAAACTGCATTGTTGGTTAAGGGCTTGTAAGCATTTCACTCTAAGGTCTACACCCGTTGTATTCGGCGCATGTGACAAATACAATTTAATTTAGTGAACATACATATATATATATATATAAAGGCCATCCATCATGAGAAATACCACTCAGTAGTTCAGCAGGGAGGAAAACCCAATAACCTGGCCTCTGGAAGTGGAAAGTCTGACAGGATAATGTGCTGTAAGATGGTGAATCAGACATCCATTACTGATAAATACTATTTTTTTCTTACAATAGCAATGAAACATCAAAATATATTAACCGGCGCATAAGTCTTTCTGGGTAATGGTCCTCTGATTCACCATCATCTACAGCACATTTCTTATCTGAAAAGGAAACATAACAACACCTATATTTAGAGTAAAGTAGCCAAAGGTCCTCTCAAACTACAGCTTCCCAGAAATAATTATATTCCTGGATTTGGACCACTTCAATTTCTATTTTGTTTCATTGAAGTCATTTCAGAAAACACTGAACTTGCACTATGCCTTTCACTCTGTTCCGGCTGGCGGGATGGAACCTGCCCAATCGAGTTCCCGGGGTCGCTGCTGAAGTCGCATCAGTCCATTATCATTGATTAAGAAATTAAGTTAATGAGTTTATTGTATTGGTGGTGAGGCAGAGGGGAACTGGCCTGAGACGAGACGTTTTTATTGCAATATCAGCTTTTTTCCTTTCACGTTGCTCTCATTGACATTACCATGAGGCATCAATTACCTTCCAGCAAAAACTAATTTAGCTCTCTTCTCCTTCAGTGTTGGCCAGCCAGCAGTCACCACCATAAAGGAATTCCTGGAAAATTGAAACAAACACTTTCCCTCTAATATACTGACCTGGTTTCCCCCTCTTTGATTCAATGAGCCATCCTCCCTTTCTGTCAAGCGGAGGGAGTTCTGCCATCCTTCCTGATAATGGAGCCCAAGGCTTGCTTTATGTGGGTTCAGGCAGTGGGCTGTACGGTAAGGCTTGCTTTATGTGGGTTCAGGCAGTGAGCTGTACGGTAAAAGGTCCTAGGATAATTAACTTGAAGAATGAGAGGGAGTTGGTGCAGAATTAGAATGAACCACATATGACCTCTGGCTATGACCTCTAAAAGAAATCAAAGGTTTTAAATAACTGGAATGCTTGTTTGAATTGCAAAAGCGGCTTCCTCTCCACATGGCCCGACAGAAGGTTTAGGGAAGGTGAGGGATCCCAGGATTAGGGTTACGGTTATGGTTGAGCCCGGGATGTGGACATGAGGCTAGGGTTAGGGTTAGGGTTAGGGTTGAATCAGGATGTGGACATGAAGCTAGGGTTAGGGTTAGGGTTATGGCTAGGGTGAGCCGGGATGTGGATTTGAGGCTAGGGTTAAAGTTGAGACGGGATGTGGACATGAAGCTAGGGTTAGGTTGAGACGGGATGTGGACATGATGCTAGGGTTAGGGTTATGGCTAGGGTTAAAGTTGAGACGGGATGTGGACATGATGCTAGTGTTAGGTTGAGACGGGATGTGGACATGAAGCTAGGGTTAGGTTGAGACGGGATGTGGACATGAAGCTAGGGTTAGGTTGAGACGGGATGTGGACATGATGCTAGGGTTAGGGTTATGGCTAGGGTTAGGTTGAGACGGGATGTGGACATGATGCTAGGGTTAGGGTTATGGCTAGGGTTAGGTTGAGACGGGATGTGGACATGAAGCTAGGGTTAGGTTGAGACGGGATGTGGACATGATGCTAGGGTTAGGTTGAGACGGGATGTGGACATGATGCTAGGGTTAAAGTTGAGATGGGATGTGGACATGAAGCTAGGGTTAGGTTGAGACGGGATGTGGACATGAAGCTAGGGTTAGGGTTATGGCTAGGGTTAGGTTGAGATGGGATGTGGACATGATGCTAGGGTTAAAGTTGAGACGGGATGTGGACATGAAGCTAGGGTTAGGTTGAGACGGGATGTGGACATGATGCTAGGGTTAAAGTTGAGACGGGATGTGGACATGAAGCTAGGGTTAGGTTGAGACGGGATGTGGACATGAAGCTAGGGTTAAAGTTGAGACGGGATGTGGACATGAAGCTAGGGTTAGGTTGAGACGGGATGTGGACATGAAGCTAGGGTTAGGTTGAGACGGGATGTGGACATGAAGCTAGGGTTAGGTTGAGACGGGATGTGGACATGAAGCTAGGGTTAGGTTGAGACATTCTAACCAAGAGTTCATCTCCAGGTGGTTTCTGTTTAACCCCCTTTCCATCCCATTGCCGTCTACTCACCCTCGGTGTTCAGCCTGTTAGGTTGTTCTCATGTTGCTGTTTTTTTGGGGGGTAGATCAGCTTAATATTGCAGATAGATTGTAACTTCCATCAATGTAATTGTCTGCATCACTTCCAATCCCCCATGTTATTATATATATATATATATATATATATATATATATATATATATATACACACATATATACACATATATACACACATACATACTGTATATATATACTGTACATACACATACACATACACATACACATACACACACACATACATACATACATACATACATACACATACATATCCTTAAAAATATATATATATTCCCCTTTATTACTTTCCAACCCAGCCACCCTTTCCCCACTTGGAGTAAACTAGTGAACAACAACGCCCAGGCCTCTACTTCCAGCCCATACCCACTATTTACATTTTATGGACACAGTCAATTTTACAGTAATTACATTTTGTTTGTTCTTTCTCCTGAACTTCTTCTACTCTCAACCTCTCCGATCATTTTCGTCTCCTGAGTGGCGCAGTGGTCTAAGGCACTGCATCGCAGTGCTAGCTGTGCCACTAGAGATCCTGGTTCGAATCCAGGCTCTGTCGTAGCCGGCCGTGACCGGGAGACCCATGGGGCGGCGCGCAATTGGCCCAGCGTCGTCCAGGGTAGGGGAGGGAATGGCCGGCAGGGATGTAGCTCAGTTGATAGAGCATGGCGTTTGCAACGCCAGGGTTGTGGGTTCGATTCCCACAGGGGGTATGAAAAAAAAAATAATAATGTAAGTCGCTCTGGATAAGAGCGTCTGCTAAATGACGTAAATGTAATGTAAATGTAATGTCCATCCGGTTTGCTTCTATATGCCATATCTTTCTAACTGTGCTCCTTCACAAAAGCTCCCAACCTACAACCTATATACTTATTATGGACACAGCGTGCCTACATTATTAGTTATCTTGTTATTGTTTGTTGTTAGTTGTAATTAGTCCCATCCTTCAATTCCATTCAACACCTCCCATCTATCTTTTAACACCATCCGTATAGGATTTCTATTTGCCATATATATTTCAATTGTACTGTGATGTCTTACAAAAGTTCTGAACCTTTCTTTTCTCATTGTTTCTACAGATTGTGAATTGAAAATAAACATTTTTGCTAATAGTATTATTATGTTATTGATCGATTGACTATGACTTTTCAGATCACCCATCTCATGTAGCTATTGCTACAGAACGGTTATCTACAGACCTGTTATATACAGACCTGTTATCTACAGACCTTCCTCCTCCCTGTTGACCCTGATAGTATTACAAAAATAAATCGTAAGCAAGACTGGAAGTCGCTTTGGATAAAAGTGCCTTCTAAATGGCCTATATTATAGAAATATTATATTGTATATATTATATTATTATTAACATAAGAAATAAACTGTTAAGGTAAACAATGTCAGTATATTTGACCCTTGACCCTTTAGGTTTCTTCCTCAACATGACCTCAAGGTCGATACACTACGCATGGAATGTGTATATCTCCCCCTGCTGGCAAGAGATCATACTACTCCACGTAAATCATGAGTTATTATTAAGTTGTTAAATGTCTACTATATTGGCTGAATAAAAACTGAATGAGGCTGCAAAAGTGACAATGAAAAAACATTTAATTATGGTATGTGAAAACACTTTTCATTTTAAAGCAATACCTTTGCAGATTGGCATGATTCATGTTGTTACTATGCTTTAACCAAGCCTTTCAACCCGTAAATGGAGAATGCCTGCCGGCAAAATCCAATATACGATTGAAGATCTCTGTTAGGTTTCCTTTTGCACACACAATGCACACACAGACACACACACACACATCCTCACATGTGAGAAGTGCACTGTCCACTTATAAGGGTCCCCTGTCACACCTTTTTTCTGTCTCAGGGCAACACTATAACATGTCTCAGAAACATGATAAAGCACTTGTGTGCTCCAGCAGTAGAAACGCGTGCCATTCCTCCAACATACGACCTATAGAAGCCTTCGCCAGCTCTGACCTAGTCAAAGAAAACCTCCATTCTGCTCCCTCTGCAGTGTGTCAAATGCATTTAGCGATAGCCTCAGGTTCCCTTCATCTAAATTCCCCATCTTCAACACTTCCAGAGCTGCTCCTGCTCATTAATAAGCCATGGATTGAGAGCTCAGACAGACTGCTAGCCCTGACACCCGGAGAGGACTGAGGATGATACCGGCTGATAGGAAAGTCAATAACGACCTCGCCAACCTTGGGAGAGACGTGTCGGTTACCATGGCGCCCAGCGCTTCTCAAACATCTGATCATGAGAGGCAGCCAGTGTGGGGCTCGGATCACTATGTAAGATAAACCACAGAGTGACATTCCCTAATGACCGACAACCTTCTAGAAGCCATTGATTTATCCTGCCCCCCCTAACGCTATTCACATTCACATGCAAATAGATTCCATTAATTGGGCTAAAATTAAAAGGTCCTCATAATTTTGGCAAAATTAAAGGGCTCTATAGAAGGGTGCTAATTTCAGATTGGTGAGCGAGAGAGCGAGAGAGAGAGACAGAGAGACAGAGAGACAGAGAGAGAGAGAGAGAGAGAGAGAGAGAGAGAGAGAGAGAGAGAGAGAGAGAGAGAGAGAGAGAGAGAGAGAGAGAGAGAGACAGAGAGAGAGAGAGAGAGAGAGAGAGAGAGAGAGAGAGAGAGAGAGAGAGAGAGAGAGAGAGAGTGAGAGAGAGAGAGAGAGAGAGAGAGACAGACAGAGAGAGACTCATTATTAGTAATCATCCCAGGTGTCTCCTCTCCTCTGTCTGATTCAACAGGGACAGATACAACATGGACCTTTGTGTCTAGCTGAGACAAAGGGACTTGAGTTAAACATTCATTACTCTTTCTTTATCCATGCAGACAACTTCTAGTACCATCGAAGTGAATAGTTGAGACTAAATATAATGTGAAGTGCTGATTAATAAATATGTTTTAACAAAGCAACATATCTAGCCTAATACCCTGCAAATACAAATCACATCAAATAATGTCGTATAACGCCCTGATACATTGCCTTCAGAAAGTATTCATACCCCATTGACCTATTCCACATTCTGTTTTGTTACAGCATGAATTCAAAATGGATTCAATTGATCTTTTTCTCTCACCCATCTACACACAATACCCCATAATGACAAAGTGAAAACGTGTTTTTATAAATGTTTGCTAATTTATTGAAAATGAAATACATAAATATCTAATTTACATAAGTATTCACACCCCTGCGTCAATACATGTTAAAATAACCTCTGCAGCGATTACAGCTGTGAGTCTTTCTGGGTAAGTCTCTAAGCGCTTTACAGACCTGGATTGTACAAAATGTGCACATTATTCTTAAAATCTTTTTTAAAGCGCTGTCAAGTTGGTTGTTGCTGATTGCTAGACAGCCATTTTCCAGTCTTGCCATAGATTTTGAAGCTGATTTAAGTCAAAACTGTAACTCGGCCACTCAGGAACATTCAATGTTGTCTTGGTAAGCAACTCCAGTGTATATTTGGCCGTGTGTTTTCGGTCATTGTCCTGCTGAAAGGTGAATTTGTCTCCCAGTGTCTGTTGGAAAGCAGAATGAACCAGGTTTTCCTCTAGGATTTTGCCGGTGCTTAGCTCTATTCCAATTATTTTTATCATAAAAAATTCCCTAGTCCTTGCTGATGCCAAGCATACCCATAATATGATGCAGGCACCACCATGCTTGAAAATATGAAGAGTGGTACTCAGTGATGTGTTGTGTTGGATTTGCCCCAAACACAACGCTTTGTATTCAGGATATAGAGTATATTTCTTTGCCACATTTTTTTGCAGTATTACTTTAGTGCCTTATTGCAAACAGGATGCATGTTTTGGAATATTTTTATTCTGTACAGGCTTCCTTCTTTTCAATCTATCAATTAGGTTAGTATTGTGGAGTAACTACAATGTTGTTGATCCATCTTCAGTTTTCTCCTGTCACAGCCATTACACTTTGTAACTGTTTAAACCATTGGCCTCATGGTGAAATCCCTGCTAATTCCTTCCTTTCCGGCAACTGAGTTAGGAAGGACGCCTGTATCTTTGTAGTGACTGGGTTTATTCATACACCGTCCAAAGTGTAATTAATAATTTCACCATGCTGAAAGGGATTTCTTTTTTTGATCTACTAATAGGTGCCCTTCTTTGCGAGGCATTGGAAAACCTTCCTGGTCTTTGTGGTTGAATCTGTGTTTGAAATTCACTGCTCGACTGAGGGACCTTACAGATAATTATATGTCTGGGGCAGAGAGAAGAAGCAGTCATTCAAAATGCATGTTAAACATGCGTAAAATGTGTAAAAACATAATTCCACTTTGACATAATGGGGTATTGGGTGTAGGCCAGTGACATAAAATCTCAATTAAATCCATTTTATATTCAGGCTGTAACTCAAAAAAATGTGGAAAAAATCAAAGGTGTGAATATTTTCTGAATGCCCGGTAACCCTGTGTTTCTTTATAATTAATGACTCATGCTAAAGCTAACATGAGTGCATTCAATTGATGATATAGCCTAGCGGTATGTAAAGGTGTGATAAATTGTCTTTGTGTGTCTGTGTAATAATGATGAATAATGATTGTCCTCCCAGTACACAGTCCTCTTGATATGCACTGATCTCTGTCCCATTGATGTCAGTCGTCTCCCATGTGGGACAGCTCAGCCTGAAGCTCGCACGCACGCACACACACACGCACACGC
>NC_059198.1:50608548-50618548 GCF_020615455.1 Coregonus clupeaformis | reverse complement strand
CCTGTTTGAGAGACATTTAGAAACAATTTTATATTCTGCACACAGCAAAGCAACAGGTCTCCAATTTTTTATGAGAGCCAAATCCCCCTTTTTTGGCAACAGTGAAAGTACCGCACGTTGACAAGATACAGGAAGAGAGCCCTCATGAAAAGATTCACACACCACTTCATAAAAATCCTCCCCAATAGACCCCCAAAAGTGCTTATAAAACTCAGATGGTAAACCATCAATGCCAGGGGCTCGGCCTGTTGAGAGCTGCATAACTGCTGTGGACAGCTCTTGCAGTGTAATGTCAGAGTCCAATGTGACTCTTTGCTCAGGTCACAATTGAGGAAGACCGTGTAACAACTGTTCAGTACACAGAGAGTCACAATCCTCCGCCTTATAGAGGGCAGAATAGAAATCCACGGCATGTTGACGCATTTCACTGTCATCCGTGGTCACCTTCCCATCAGGGAGACGAAGACAGACCATCTGTTTACGTTGCAATGTCGACTGTCCTAGTTTTTTTTTTAAGCACTAGGAGCATCCATATCCTTGAGGGAAGCGAAACGAGACCTAATCAAGGCACCCTTCACTCTTTCATGCAGAAACGACCTCAGTTCATGTTTCTTGTCCTGTAAGTTCATGACTAGTCCGGGGTCATTCTGAGTGAGAAACTTCAATTCAATAGATTTAATGTCCTGTTCAAGGGCCCTGATAGTCTCTTTAACTTCAATTCGAGACAGAGCAGTATACTGTTGACAAAATAATCGTATTTGGGCCTTCCCAACCTCCCACCATTGTCTCAAGGACTCAAAATTCCCTTTTGTAACCCTCCATTTTTCCCAAAACAACAAAAACCTTTCACAAAACATGACATCATGTAACAATTTAACATTAAAATACCAATAAGATGATGACCTTCGAGGACAGGACAAGTGAATATCAACAGTGACAATATGTTGATCAGAGAAACCCACAGGAGTAATGTCACACCTTCCAACCCTACTACAGTATTGCTCAGATACATACAACCTGTCTAACCTTGCTGCACTGACATGACCTTCATTAACTTTTAGCCATGTGTACTGCCTAACTTTTGCATTCCTTACTCTCCACACATCAGAAAGCTCAAACTCAGTTAATAGACCAGACAGACAAATTGCTGACCGCAGGTGAGGTTCTTCAGCGGTGCGATAAACAGTAAAATCCACTGTACAGTTCCAGTCCCCCCCTAAAACCATACACCCCTCTTGGTCACACTGTCTTAAGGTTTCCTTTATTTTATCAAAACCAACAATACGCTCTGTACCCTCATTAGGAGCATAAACATTCAAAAAAAAAAAAAAAAAAACATAACATCCACCTTGACCAATAAAACCCGACCCTTGACAATCTCTGTTGTAGATACCACAGTCACCCCTAAGCCTGAAGAAAACAAGATTGCCACCCCAGCACTGAAATTAGTACCATGACTGAGTATATGCTGTCCCTCCCACCACATACCCCAGTCAACCTCATTTTCCTCATCACTATGTGTCTCCTGTAGGAAAACTACATTAAGCCTTTTCTGTTTTATTACTTCTAATACCCAAGCCCTCTTATTCCTGTCCCTTCCTCCATTAATATTGAGAGAACCTACCCTTAGTACCTCCATATAGAAAAGGAAAAGGAAAAGCAGAAGATACCACAGAGAAACCAGACAAAGAGAATAGAACACCCTATGAGGCATAATCATCATCATTATTTAAATTTTATCTTAACCTGACCACGTTTCCCACCACCTTTTGCTGCTGCAACAGCAGTAACAAATTTCCTCAAGCGAAACCGCTTCTTCTCACTCAACTGGTCTAACCCCACCGTCTTCTGTAACATCACAGCTGACCTCACAAACTTATCAATATCAAAATAATCTGCCAATTTGACAGATTTCCCAAAAGTCTGATCCAGAAACCCATTTACCTCCTCTAGATCGTAAATTGAGTCCTCACCAGCTGATATCGTATCAAGAGAGATATCCATATCCTTCTCCTGATCCTCCTCAACTGAGGCCACAGACCACTGACTCCCCTCTACCACATCCCTTTCAACACTCCCCACTTGCACCCCATCACTCGTACCAGGCATCTCCTCCACTACCTGGGAGACTAGCCCCACCTGAACCCCATTACTCGTAGTGGGCATCTCCTCCACTACCTGGGAGACTAGCCCCACCTGAACCCCATTACTCGTAGTGGGCATCTCCTCCACTACCTGGGAACCTAGCTCCACATGAACCCCCCCCTGTACCCCAGCACTCATAGTGGGCATCTCCTCCACTACCTGGGAGATTAGCTCCACATGAACCCTCTCCTGTAACCCATTACTTGTAGTGGGCATCTCCTCCACTACCTGGGAGATTAGCTCCACATGTACCCCCTCCTGTACCACAGCACTCGTACTGGGCACCTCCTCACCAGTCTGAGGAAATGGCCCTTCAGATCCATCCTTACCTTCTACAACAATTTTTTTCTGCTGCATAACATTTCCCTCTGGTACAAGTTGCACCTCTGTGCCCTCAACACGGACAACTTGTTCCTCAGCAACAGATGCGTGTGGCTGCTCTACCACTGTCAGCCCACCTATTCCTACATCAGTGGGCCCAGGCGTTACGAGGACCACCTGCGCCCCTCCCTCTGCCTTCTCCCTTTTCGGGCAAGCATGTCGCTTATGACCAACATCCCCACACTCAAAACACCGTTGACTACTCGTACTAGCATAAGCCATATACAGTCGATTGTCATACTTAACTTTAAACGATAACTCCAAAGTCTGCTCCAGTGAGTCCAAAAACATAAACACCTGTCGCCGAAACGACATTACCTGTTTCAACGGCGGGTGTTTGCAACCCAATGGGACAACCTTAATTGAACTTGCAAACTTCCCAAAGCGCAATAACTCGCGCTCCAATAGCTCATTTGGAATGAACGGCGGTACATTTGAAATCGTTACCCTTGTTGACGGAGAAAAAAGCGGCGTAACTTGAATAAACATTCCTTTAAGAAGTACGCCATGCTCAACCATACGATCAACAAGGCGCTCTTCTTTAAGAAATACCACCACCGCTTTATTCATCCGTGACGCATAAGCAACATTCTCATATCCTACCTTCTCTCCTACGGCGACCAGAACCTCCTCCACCGTGACAGTAGCTTCAGTAACACACCTAAAGACGGCGTCCCCATTCGGGCCGCCATCCCCACCAAAATCTGGGTAATTTCGACACGAAAAACAATATACTTAATTCTACCACAACAAGAAAATAGAAATAATAACCTTTAATCATGCATAGAAGAAAAAAGGATATCACCAAGAAAAGGAAAACCCAGGATATCTAACTCTACACAACACTCGCACTTAGCACTCACTCAAACAATTCCCAGCATGCAGAGAGAGAGAGAAGGAGAGAGACAGACAGAGAGAGAGAGAGAGAGAGAGAGAGAGAGTGGAGACAAATTTGACCCCAATAACTACCGTGGGATATGCGTCAACAGCAACCTTGGGAAAATCCTCTGCATTATCATTAACAGCAGACTAGTTCATTTCCTTAGTGAAAACAATGTACTGAGCAAATGTCAAATTGGCTTTTTACCAAATTACCGTACGACAGACCACGTATTCACCCTGCACACCCTAATTGACAAACAAACAAACCAAAACAAAGGCAAAGTCTTCTCATGCTTTGTTGATTTCAAAAAAGCTTTTGACTCAATATGGAATGAGGGTCTGCTATACAAATTGATGGAAAGTGGGGTTGGGGGAAAAACATACGACATTATAAAATCCATGTACATGTGCGGTTAAAATTGGCAAAAAACACACACATTTCTTTCCACAGGGCCGTGGGGTGAGACAGGGATGCAGTTTAAGCCCCACCCTCTTCAACATATATATATATATATATACGAATTGGCGAGGGCACTAGAACAGTCTGCAGCACCCGGCCTCACCCTACTAGAATCTGAAGTAAAATGTCTTCTGTTTGCTGATGATCTGGTGCTTCTGTCACCAACCAAGGAGGGCCTACAGCAGCACCTAGATCTTCTGCACAGATTCTGTCAGACCTGGGCCCTGACAGTAAATCTCAGTAAGACAAAAATAATGGTGTTCCAAAAAAGGTCCAGTTGCCAGGACCACAAATACAAATTCCATCTAGACACCATTGCCCTAGAGCACACAAAAAACTATACATACCTCAGCCTAAACATCAGCGCCACAGGTAACTTTCACAAAGCTGTGAACAATCTGAGAGACAAGGCAAGAAGGGCCTTCTATGCCATCAAAAGGAACATAAAATTTGACATACCAATTAGGATCTGGCTAAAAATACTTGAATCAGTTATAGAACCCATTGCCCTTTATGGTTCTGAGGTCTGGGGTCCGCTCACCAACCAAGAATTCACAAAATGGGACAAACACCAAATTGAGACTCTGCATGCAGAATTCTGCAAAAACATCCTCTGCGTACAACGTAAAACACCAAATAATGCATGCAGAGCAGAATTAGGCCAATACCCGCTAATTATCAAAATCCAGAAAAGAGCCGTTAAATTCTATAACCACTTAAAAGGAAGCGATTCCCAAACCTTCCATAACAAAGCCATCACCTACAGAGAGATGAACTTGGAGAAGAGTCCCCTAAGTAAGCTTGTCCTGGGGCTCTGTTCTACAAACACAAACAGACCCCACACAGCCCCAGGACAACAACAACAACAACAACACAATTAGAACCAACCAAATCATGAGAAAACAAAAAGAGAATTACTTGACACATTGGAAAGAACAAACAAAAAAACAGAGCAAACTAGAATGCTATTTGGCCCTAAAAGAGAGTACACAGTGGCAGAATACCTGACCACTGTGACTGACCAAAACTTAAGGAAAGCTTTGACTATGTACAAACTCAGTGAGCATAGCCTTGCTATTGAGAAAGGCCGCCGTAGGCAGACCTGGCTCTCAAGAGAAGACAGGCTATGTGCACACTGCCCACAAAATGAGGTGGAAACTGAGCTGCACTTCCTAACCTCCTGCCAAATGTATGACCATATTAGAGACACATATTTCCCTCAGATTACAGCGATCCACAAAGAATTCGAAAACAACCCCAATTTTGATAAACTCCCTTATCTACTGGGTGAAAAACCACAGTGTGCCATCACAGCTGCAAGATTTGTGACCTGTTGCCACAAGAAAAGGGCAACCAGTGAAGAACAAACACCATTGTAAATACAACCCATATTTATGTTTATTTATTTTCCCATTTGTACTTTAACTATTTGCACATTGTTACAACACTGTATATATACATAATATGACATTTGAAATGTCTTTATTCTTTTGAAAGTTCTGAGTGTAATGTTTACTGTTAATATTTATTGTTTATTTCACTTTTGTTTACTATCTACTTCACTTGCTTTGGCAATGTTAACACACATTTCCCATGCCAATAAAGCCCTTGAATTGAATTGAAATTGAATTGAATTGAAATTCAATTGAATTGAGAGAGAGGAGAGAGACAGAGAGAGAGAGAGAGATAGAGAGAGAGAGAGAGAGAGAGAGAGAGAGGGAGAGAGACAGAGAGAGAGACAGATAGTAAGAGAGGGAGAGAGAGAGAGAGAGAGAGAGAGAGATAGAGAGAGAGAGAGAGAGGAGAGAGACAGAGAGAGAGACAGAGAGAGAGAGAGAGAGAGAGAGAGATAGAGAGAGAGAGAGAGAGAGGAGAGAGACAGAGAGAGAGAGAGGGGAGAGACAGAGAGAGAGAGAGAGAGAGAGAGACAGGAGAGAGAGAGAGAGGTGCCAGAGCACCACCAACCTCAATGCCCGCCACATCCAGCGCAGCACAGACCACCCCAGCCCAGCTTCAGACCCACACCTGGAGGAGCCACAGCCCGGCAGACAGAGCTATGCACAAGCTGTGAGAGGAGCAACTGGTCCAGCTCCCACCAACGAAATGAGTGACATCAAACAAATGCTGAATCTACTATGCTCACATGTGATAGGCCGAGGGTCATGGTAAGATGAGCACAAGAACTCCACCATCCTCACACTACATCCACCCAAGTGGCATGACACAAATACTATCTTAAATGATAAACAAATCACATTTACATAATAAGTGTTTACGTTAATTGAAAAATCCAATTTTAATAGTTATTGTTGTGTGGTGAGTGTTTATCTCATTTTGAAGGTAAAGAAAAAACAGTTATGAAATCTTTTTACGTTGCATGTTGGAATTTACAAGGATTGAAGTCCTCTGCTTTTGGCTAAAGAGCAGAAACCCAGACTTCCTTAAAGAAATTGATGATGTTGATATTGTAGTACTACATGAAACATGGTGCAGAGGTGATGTTTCCACTGGCTGTCCACTAGGTTATAGGGAGATAATCGTACCATCCACCAAATTAAAAGGAGTCACACAGGGCAGAGACTCAGGGGGAATGCTAATATGGTATAAATCTGAACTAACTAATTCAATCGAATTGATAAAAACAGGAGAATTCTTTATCTGGCTAAAAATCAACAAGGAGGCTATCTTAACAGATAAAAATGTTTTCCTCTGTGCTACATACATTCCCCCCTCAGAGTCACCCTACTTCAATGAAGAGAGTTTCTCCATTCTAGAGGGGGAGATTAGTCACTTTCAGGCCCAAGGCAATGTGCTGGTCTGTGGAGACCTGAATGCTAGAACAGCAGAAGAACTAGACACTATTAACAGTCATGGGGAAAAACACCTACCGGGAAGCAACAACCTTTCCCTCCCCACATACCCCCCCCAGAAACTCCTGAAGCTCTGTCGAACACTGGATCTGTACGTAGTCAATGGTAGACTAAGGGGGGACTCTTTTGGTAGGTACACCTACAGCTCATCCCTTGGCAGCAGTACTGTAGACTACTTCATCACCAACCTCAACCCAGAGTCTCTCAGAGCCTTCACAGTCAGCCCACTAACACCTCTCTCAGACCACAGTAAAATCACAGTGTATCTGAGAAGAGCAGAACCCAACCATGAAGCATCACGGCCCAATAAATTACATGGTACTAAACAGACCTATAGATGGAGTGCAAACAGTACATAAATCTACCAAAAAGCAATTAGTAGCCAAAAAACACAATATCTCCTGTACAACTTTTTAGCCTTAACATTCTCCTGCAGCAATGAAGGTGTAAATTTGGCCGTTTGGAACATAAACTTTATATTTGACAAATTAGCCTCCTTGGCTAATCTAAAGAAACATAAGAGCAAACCAAAAAGAATAGATAATGAAAAATGGTTTGATAATGATTGCAAAAATGTAAGAAAGTCATTGAGAAATATATCTAATCAAAAACACAGAGACCCAGACAACAAAAATATACACCTTCAATATGGGGAAACCCTGAAGCAATACAAACACACCCTAAGAACAAAAAAGGAACAGCACATTAGAAAACAGCTGGATATAATTGAGGAATCCATTGAATCAAACCACTTCTGGGAGAATTTGAATAAATTAAACAAACCTCATAATGAGGAATTAGCTATCCAAAATGGGGATATGTGGAGAAATCACTTTGCAAACCTCTACAGCAATATAACAAAGAGCACAGAACAACAAGATATACAAGAAACATTACAAATCCTTGAATCAGCAGTCAAAGACTATCAGAATCCTGTGGATACCCCAATTACAGAACAATAATTATTGGAAAAACGTTGCACTCTCCAACCCAAAAAGGCCTGTGGTGCTGTTGGTATTATAAATGAAATGATCAAATATACAGACCACAAATTCAAATTGGCTATACTCAAACTCTTCAACATTATCCTAACTGCAGGTATTTCCCCCGATATTTGGAACCAAGGATTGATCACACCAATCTATAAAAATTGAGACAAGTTTGACCCAAATAATTACAGAGGAATTTGCGTTAACAGCAACTTGGGGAAAATTCTCTGCAGTATCATAAACAGCAGACTACATAATTTCCTTGATTAACAAAATGTCCTAAGCAGAAGCCAGATTGGATTCTTTTTTTAATTATCGTACAACAGACCACATTTACACCCACCACACTCTAATTGACAAACAAGTAAACCAAAACAAAGGCAAAATCTACTTGTGTTTTGTAGACTTCAAGAAAGCATTTGATTAAATTTGGCACAAAGGTCTTTTTTTACAAACTAATAGAAAGTGGTATTGGAGGGAAACATATGATGTTATTAAATCAATGTACACTAAAAACAAATGTGCAGTTAAAATCGGCAACAAGCAAACAGACTTATTCTCTCAGGGACGTGGAGTGAAACAGGGCTGCCCAATAAGTACAACACTATTTAACATCTACATTAATGAATTGGCAAAAACATTAGAAGAATCGGCAGCACCTGGTCTCACCCTACACAACACTGAAATCAAGTGTCTGCTGTACGCAGATGACCTGGTGCTGCTGTCTCCCACTAAGGAGGGGTTACAGCAGCATCTAGATCATCTGCACATGTTCTGCCAGACCTGGGCCCTGACCGTTAATCTAAAAAAAAACAAATATAATGATATTCCAAAAAAGGTCCTGAAATCAGGATGACAAATATAAATTATATTTGGACACAGTTCTATTAGAACACACCAAAAATTACATGTATCTAGGACTAAATATCAGCAACACAGGTAGCTTTCACATGGCTGTGAATGAGCTGAGAGACAAAGCAAGAATAGCATTCTATGCCATTAAAAGGAATATTAAAATCGAAATTACAATTACAATCTGGCTCAACATTTTCCAATCAGTTATAGAACCAATTGCTCTATATGGCAGCGAAGTATGGGGCCCAATCTCTAATACTGAATTTACCAAATGGGACAAACATCCAACTGAAATACTGCATGCAGAGTTTTGCAAGACTGTAATGCAAGTGCAAAGAAAAACTCCAAATAATGCATGTAGAGCAGAATTGGGCCAATACCCCCTCCTTATTCGAATAGAAAATAGAGCCATCAGATTTTACAACCATCTAAAAACAAGTGACCCCAAAACATTCCATCACACAGCTCTACTATGTCAAGAGATGAAACAAGAGAAGAGTCCCCTCAGCCAGCTGGTTCTGAGGCTCAGTTCACTAACCAAAACCAACCTCATAGAGCCTCAGGACAGCACTCAGAAAATCTGGCCCAACCAAATCATCACAAAGCAAAAACAAAAATATATCACCTATTGGAAAGATGCCACAAAAAATCTAAGTAAACTTCAATGCTATTTGGCTCTAAACAGACAGTACATGGTGGCAGACTATCTGACCACTGTGACTGATAGAAAACTGAGAAAAACACTGACTACAGTGCCTTGCAAAAGTATTCATCTCCCTTGGCATTTTTTCTATTTTGTTGCATTACAACCTGTAATTTAAATGGATTTTTATTTGGATTTCATGTAATAAACATACACAAAATAGTCCAAATTGGTGAAGTGAAATGAAAAAAATTACGTAAACATAAAATTCTAAAAAAATAAATAACGGAAAAGTGGTGTGTGCATATGTATTCACCCCCTTTGCTATGAAGCCCCTAAATAAGACCTGGTGCAACCAATTACCTTCAGAAGTCACATAATATGTTAAATAAAGTCCACCTATGTGCAATATAAGTGTCACATGATCTGTCACATGATCTGTCACATGATCTCAGTATATATACACCTGTTCTGAAAGGCCCCAGAGTCAGCAGCACCACTAAGCAAGGGGCACCACCAAGCAAGCGGCACCATGAAGACCAAGGAGCTCTCCAAACAGGTCAGGGTCAAAGTTGTGGAGACGTACAGATCAGGGTTGGGTTATAAAAAATATCCGAAACTTTGAACATCTCACGGAGCACCATTAAATCCATTATTAAAAAATTGAAAGAATATGGCACCACAACAAACCTGCCAAGAGAGGGCTGCCCACCAAAACTCACGGATCAGGCAAGGAGGGCATTAATCAGAGAGGCAACAAAGAGACCAAAGATAA
>NC_059198.1:49876048-49916048 GCF_020615455.1 Coregonus clupeaformis | reverse complement strand
ATGCTTACTTACAGCCCTTAACCAACAATGCATTTATTTTTAATAAAAAAAGTAGAATAAAACAACAAAAATGTGTTGAGAAAAAAAGAGCAGAAGTAAAATAACAGTAGGGAGAATATACATACAGGGGGGTACCGGTGCAAGTCAATGTGCGGGGGCACCGGCTAGTTGAGGTAGTTGAAGTAATATGTACATGTGGGTAGAGTTAAAGTGACTATGCATAAATAATTAACAGAGTAGCAGCAGCGTAAAAAGATGGGGTGGGGGGGCAGTGCAAATAGTCCGGGTAGCCATGATTAGCTATTCAGGAGTCTTATGGCTTGGGGGTAGAAGCTGTTGAGAAGTCTTTTGGACCTAGACTTGGCACTCCGGTACCGCTTGCCGTGCGGTAGCAGAGAGAACAGTCTATGACTAGGGTGGCTGGAGTCTTTGACAATTTTGAGGGCCTTCCTCTGACACCGCCTGGTATAGAGGTCCTGGATGGCAGGAAGCTTGGCCCCAGTGATGTACTGGGCCGTACGCACTACCCTCTGTAGTGCCTTGCGGTCGGAGGCCAAGCAGTTGCCATACCAGGCGGTGATGCAACCAGTCAGGATGCTCTCGATGGTGCAGCTGTATAATTTTTTGAAGATCTGAGGACCCATGCCAAATCTTTTCAGTCTCCTGAGGGGGAATAGGCTTTGTTGTGCCCTCTTCACGACTGTCTTGGTGTGTTTAGACCATGATAGTTCGTTGGTGATGTGGACACCAAGGAACTTGAAGCTCTCAACCTGTTCCACTACAGCCCCGTCGATGAGAATGTGGGCGTGCTCAGTCCTGTTTTTTTTTCCTGTAGTCCACAATCATCTCCTTTGTCTTGGTCACGTTGAGGGAGAGGTTGATATCCTGGCACCACACGGCCAGGTCTCTGACCTCCTCCCTATAGGCTGTCTCATCATTGTCGGTGTTCAGGCCTACCACTGTTGTGTCATCGGCAAACTTAATGATGGTGTTGGAGTCGTGCCTGGCCATGCAGTCATGGGTGAACAGGGAGTACAGGAGGGGACTGAGCACGCACCCCTGAGGGGCCCCCGTGTTGTGGATCAGTGTGGCAGATGTGTTGTTACCTACGCTTACCACCTGGGGGCGGCCCGTCAGGAAGTCCAGGATCGAGTTGCAGAGGGAGGTGTTTAGTCTCAGGATCCTTATCTTAGTGATGAGCTTTGAGGGCACTATGGTGTTGAATGCTGAGCTGTAGTCAATGAATAGCATTCTCACGTAGGTGTTCCTCTTGTCCAGGTGGGAAAGGGCAGTGTGGAGTGCAATAGAGATTGCATCATCTGTGGATCTGTTGGGGAGGTATGCAAATTGGAGTGGGTCTAGGGTTTCTGGGATAATGGTGTTGATGTGAGCCAAGACCAGCCTTTCAAAGCACTTCATGGCTACAGACGTCAGTGCTATGGGTCAGTAGTCATTTAGGCAGGTTATCTTAGAGTCCTTGGGCACGGGGACTATGGTGGTCTGCTTGAAACATGTTGGTATTACAGACTCAGTCAGGGACATGTTGAAAATGTCAGTGAAGACACTTGCCAGTTGGTCAGCACATGCTCGGAGTACACGTCCTGGTAATCCGTCTGGCCCTGTGGCCTTGTGAATGTTGACCTGCTTAAAAGTCTTACTCACATCGGCTACGGAGAGCGTGATCACATAGTCATCCGGAACAGCTGGTGCTCTCATGCATGCTTCAGTGTTGCTTGCCTCGAAGCGAGCATAGAAGTGGTTTAGCTCGTCTGGAAGTCTTGTGTCACTGGGCAGCTCGCGGCTGTGCTTCCCTTTGTAGTCTGTAATAGTTTTCAAGCCCTGCCACATCCGACGAGCATCAGAGCCGGTGTAGTACGATTCAATCTCAGTCCTTTATTGACTCTTTGCCTGTTTGATGGTTCGTCGGAGGGCATAGCGGGATTTCTTATAAGCGTCCCGCTCCTTGAAAGCGGCAGCTCTACCCTTTAGCTCAGTGCGGATGATTCCTGTAATCCATGGCTTCTGGTTGGGGTATGTATGTACGGTCACTGTGGGGACGACATCATCGATGCACTTATTGATGAAGCCAGTGACTGATGTGGTGTACTCCTCAATGCTATCTGAAGAATCCCGGAACATGTTCCAGTCTGTGCTAGCAAAACAGTCCTGTAGCTTAGCATCTGCGTCATCTGACCACTGTTTTATTAACCGAGTCACTGGTGCTTCCTGCTTTAGTTTTTGCTTATAAGCAGGAATCAGGAGGATAGAGTTATGGTCAGAATTGCCAAATGGAGGGCGAAGGAGAGCTTTGTGTGCGTCTCTGTGTGTGGAGTAAAGGTGGTCTAGAGTTTTTTTTCCTCTGGTTGCACATTTAACATGCTGGTAGAAATTAGGTAGAACGGATTTAAGTTCCCTGCATTAAAGTCCCCGGCCACTAGGAGCGCTGCCTCTGGATGAGCGTTTTCCTGTTGACTTATGACCTTATACAGCTCATTCAGTGCAATCTTAATGCCAGCACTGGTTTGTGGTGGTAAATAGACAGCTATGAAAAATATAGATGAAAACTCTCTTGGTAAATAGTGTGGTGTACAGCTTATCATAAGATACTCTACCTCAGGCGAGCAAAACCTCGAGACTTCCTTAGTATTTGATTTTGTGCACCAGCTGTTGTTTACAAATATACACAGACCGCCACCCCTTGTCTTACCGGAGTCAGCCGTTCTATCCTGCCGATGTAGCGTATAGCCCGCTAGCTGTATGTTGTCCATGTCGTCGTTTAGCCACGACTCGGTGAAACATAAGATATTACAGTTTTTAATGTCCCGTTGGTAGGATAACCGTAATCTTAGGTCATCCAATTTATTCTCAAATGATTGAAGATTGGCTAATAGGATTGATGGGAGTGGCAGTTTACTCGCTCGCCGTCGGATCCTTACAAGGCACCCCGACCTACGTCCACGATATCTCTGTCTCTTCCTAATGCAAATGAAGGGGATTTGGGCCTTGTCGGGAGTCTGTAGGATATCCTTCGAGGCTGCCTCGTTGAAGAAAAAATCTTCGTCCAATACGAGGTGAGTAATCGCTGTCCTTATATCCAGAAGCTCTTTTTGGTTATAAGAGACGATGGCAGAAACATTATGTACAAAATAAATTACAAATAACGTGGAAAAACACACATAATAGTACAATTGGTTAGAGGGCTGTAAAAGGGCAGCCATCTTCTCCGGTGCCATTATTATTCAGTATGTATAGGATCAGTACATATAGGATCAGTATGTATAGGATCAGTATATATAGGATCTGTACATATAGGATCAGTATATATAGGATCAGTATATATAGGATCAGTACATATAGGATCAGTATATATAGGATCAGTGTATATAGGATCAGTATGTATAGGATCAGTATATATATAGGATCAGTACATATAGGATCAGTATGTATAGGATCAGTATATATAGGATCAGTACATATAGGATCAGTACATATAGGATCAGTATGTATAGGATCAGTATATATAGGATCAGTACATATAGGATCAGCATACAGTGCATTTGGAAAGTATTCAGACCCCTTTTACTTTTTCCACATGTTCTTACGTTACAGCCAAAATGGCAAAGCGAAAACAGGTTTTTTGAAATGTTTGCAAATGTATTATAAATAAAAAACAGAAATACCATATTTACATACGTATTCGGACACTTTGCTATGAGATTTGCAAATTGAGCTCAGGTGCATCCTGTTTCCATTGATCATCCTTGAGATGTTTCCACAACTTGATTGGAGTCCACCTGTGGTAAATTCAATTGATTGGACATGATTTGGAAAGGCACACACCTGTCTATATAAGGTCCCAAAGTTGCCAGTGCATGTCAGAGCAAAAACCAAGCCATGAGGTCGAAACAATTGTCCGTAGAGCTCCGAGACAGGATTGTGTCGAGGCACAGATCTGGGGAAGGGTGGCAAAAAATGTATGCAGCATTGAAGGTCCCCCAGAACACAGTGGCTTCCATCATTCTTAAATGGAAGAAGTTTGGATGCACCAAGACTCTTCCTAGAACTGGCCGCCAGGCCAAACTGAGCAATCGGGGGAGAAAAGCCTTGGTCAGGGAGGTGACCAACAAACCAATGTTCACTCTGACAGAACTCCAGAGTTCCTCTGTTGAGATGGGTGAACCTTCCAGAAGGACAACCATCTCTGCAGCACTCCACTAATCAGGCCTTTATGGTAGAGTGGCCAGACGGAAGCCACTCCTCAGTAAAAGGCACATGACAGCCCGCTTGGAGTTTGGCAAAAGGCACCTAAAGACTCTCAGACCATGAGAAACAAGATTCTCTGGTCTGATGAAACCAGAGAGATCCTTAATGAAAACCTACTCCAGAGCGCTCAGGACCTCAGACTGGGGTGAAGGTTTACCTTTCAACAGGACAATGACCCTAAGCACACAGCCAAGACAACGCAGGAGTGGCTTCGGGACAAGTCTCTGAAAGTCCTTGAGTGGCCCAGCCAGAGCCTGTGCAGCGACGCTCCCCATCCAACCTGACAGAGCTTGAGAGGATCTGCAGTGAAGAATTGGAGAAACTCCCCAAATAAAGGTGTGTTAAGCTTGTAGCGTCATACCCAAGAAGACTCGAAGCTGTAATCGCTGCCAAAGGTGCTTCAACAAAGTACTGAGTAAAGAGTCTGAATACTTATGTAAATGTCATTTTTCAGTTTTTTATTTGTAATACATTTGCTACAATTTCTTCAAACCTGTTTTTGCTTTGTCATTATGGGGCATTGTGTGTAGATTGATGAAAAAAGTAAAATAATTATTCAATTTTAGAATAAGGGTGTAATGTAACAAAATGTGGAAAAAGTCAAGGGGTCTGAATACTTTCCGAATCCATTGATTAGTTTTATTGGAATGTATATTTGACTGTGATATGTGGTTGTCTCACCTAGCTATCTTAAAATGAATGCACTAACTACAGAAAGTATTCACCCCCCTTGGCATTTTTCCTATTTTGTTGTCTTACAACCTGGAATTAAAATTGATTTGTTTCATTTGATTTACACAACATGCCTACCACTTTGAAGATGCAGAATATTTTTTATTGTGAAACAAACAAGAATCAAGACAAAAAAACTGAACATTTGAGCGTGCATAACTATGGGGTATTTTGTAGAGCCAACTTTAGCAGAAATTACAGCTGCAAGTCTCTTGGGGTATGCCCAAACAGACAGTTAACAGTCCTGCTGTACCTCCGTTTTCCCCTCATAGTCAACAACATTTAACAGCGCCCACAAAACATAGAACCTGAATTCCACACACACACAAACATAATTTAAGAGGCTTTATTCCATCGCAGTGGACCTCTAAGGTCACATGTTAGCATGCAGCATATTAGCATTTAGCATTAGCATTTAGCATTAGCCTGTATGCACCATGTAGCATGAAAACAATGTACCCGACATTGCGCCTTAAATTACTTTTCTTTGTTCCTACTAACTTTAGGCTGCCGTGAGTTCTGGATATTTTATGAGAGGTTACTTCAGACAAATGCTTCGTCAACCACCAGCTGAGAGGTAACATCAATTGAATGTATATTCCAAACCCGTGTTCCCAGAACACACCTAATCCCACCGAATGCGTTATTAGGATTTATGGCCCACCCTATGGTCGCCTCGTTTGTTCCGAGGGCTTATCAAATCCTGCAATGTCCTAACTTGTATACATATCTTGGCCCCCGATTGTTCTTGACTTCCTATTCAAGCAACACATCTCTATAGCCAATCTATAGGCTCTCCCCCCTTTTGCACTGTCTACCAGTGCAAAGAAATTTATAATGATTGGCCAGACCCCCAGTTCTCAGCAATAACGCAACACGACCCACACATTGGTCCAACGGTACATCCTTCCAGTGCACACTCAAATAGCATCCAAACTAACAAACTCCCAAAGCGGTGAGGAAAAACTCACCCTTATCTGGCCATGACTTCAGAAGGAGTTAGCTTGGCGCTTGAATGGAACAAAGAGATGCAGTCCTTCCCTTTTCGTGACGCCATCTGTAGTATTGAGTAAATGTTGCTAGTCATTGCTGATAAACAAAGGAGTCCGCTCATACTGAACCTTTGATCATAAGTTTATTCATATCACCAGATTCCAGCATAAGTGACGGATGTCATGACACCCGGAGAGCAGTGTCCTCGAATTGTAATGTCTGCTCTAACCTCTTCTTCGTCCAGCATATACTTATAAACAATGCAAAAATATGGGTTGCTCCCTCTGCTGTCCAATCACCTGTCTCCCCTGGGGCGTCACCCTACAAATGGTTATATTTGAACTAAGATAAACATCCCCTCTTTGTTCCTCTAGAATAGTCATAATCTTAATACACTACAATCACATTTACATAAGTATTCAGACCCTTTACTCAGTACTTTGTTGAAGCACCTTTGGCAGTGATTACAGCCTCAAGTCTTCTTGGGTATGACGCTACAAGCTTGGCACACCTGTATTTGGGGAGTTTCTCCCATTCTTCTCTGCAGATCCTTCAAGCTCTGTCAGGTTGGATGGGGAGCATCGCTTCACAGCTATTTTCAGGTCTCTCCAGAGATGTTTGATCGGGTTCAAGTCAGGGCTCTGGCTGGGCCACTCAAGGACATGCAAATACTTGTCCCGAAGCCACTCCTGTGTTGTCTTGGCTGTGTACTTAGGGTCGTTGTCCTGTTGGAAGGTGAACCGTCGCTCCAGTCTGAGGTCCCGAGTGCTCTGGAGTATATTTTCATCAAGGATCTCTCTGTACTTTGCTCCTTTCATCTTTCCCTCGATCCTGACTGGTTTGCCAGTCCCTGCCGCTGAAAACATCCCCACAGCATGATGCCGCCACCACCATGCTTCACTGTAGGGATGGTGCCAGGTTTCCTCCAGACGTGACGCTTGGCATTCAGGCCAAAGAGTTCAATCTTGATTTCATCAGACCAGAGAATCTTGTTTCCCATGGTTTGAGAGTCCTTTAGGTGCATTTTTTTTAGGTGCAAACTCCAAGCGGGCTGTCATGTGCCTTTTACTGAGGAGTGGCTTCTGTCTGGCCACTCTACCATAAATGCCAGATTGGTGGAGTGGTGCAGAGATGGCTGTCCTTCTGGAAGTTTCTCCCATCTCCACAGAGGAACTCTGGAGCTCTGTCAGAAGGACCATCGGGTTCTTGGTCACCTACCTGACCAAGGCCCTTCTTCCCCGATTGCTCTGTTTGGCCGGGTGGCCAACTCTAGGAAGAGTCTTGGTGGTTCAAAATTTCTTCCATTTAAGATTGATGGAGGCCACTGTGTTCTTGGGGACCTTCAATGCTGCAGAAATGTTTTGGTACCCTTCCCCAGATCTGTGCCTCGACACAATCCTGTCTCAGAGTTCTACAGACAATTCCTTCGATTTCATGGCTTGGTTTTTGCTCTGACATGCACTGTCAGCTGTGGGACCTTATATAGACAGGTGTGTGTCTTTCCAAATCATGTCCAATCAACTGAATTTACCACAGGTGGACTCCAATCAAATTGTAGAAACATCTCAAGGATGATCAATGGGAACAGGATGCACCTGAGCTCAATTTCGAGTCTCATAGCAAAGGATCATAATACTTATGTAAATAAGGTATTTCTTTTTATATATACACTGCTCAAAAAAATAAAGGGAACACTAAAATAACACATCCTAGATCTGAATGAATGAAATAATCTTATTAAATACTTTTTTCTTTACATAGTTGAATGTGCTGACAACAAAATCACACAAAAATTATCAATGGAAATCAAATGTATCAACCCATGGAGGTCTGTATTTGGAGTCACCCTCAAAATTAAAGTGGAAAACCACACTACAGGCTGATCCAACTTTGATGTAATGTCCTTAAAACAAGTCAAAATGAGGCTCAGTAGTGTGTGTGGCCTCCACGTGCCTGTATGACCTCCCTACAACGCCTGGGCATGCTCCTGATGAGGTGGCGTGGCGGATGGTCTCCTGAGGGATCTCCTCCCAGACCTGGACTAAAGCATCCACCAACTCCTGGACAGTCTGTGGTGCAACGTGGCGTTGGTGGATGGAGTGAGCCATGATGTCCCAGATGTGCTCAATTGGATTCAGGTCTGGGGAACGGGCGGGCCAGTCCATAGCATCAATGCCTTCCTCTTGCAGGAATTGCTGACACACTCCAGCCACATGAGGTCTAGCATTGTCTTGCATTAGGAGGAACCCAGGGCCAACCGCACCAGCATATGGTCTCACAAGGGGTCTGAGGATCTCATCTCGGTACCTAATGGCAGTCAGGCTACCTCTGGCGAGCACATGGAGGGTTGTGCGGCCCCCCAAAGAAATGCCACCCCACACCATGACTGACCCACCGCCAAACCGGTCATGCTGGAGGATGTTGCAGGCAGCAGAACGTTCTCCACGGCATCTCCAGACTCTGTCACGTCTGTCACATGTGATCAGTGTGAACCTGCTTTCATCTGTGAAGAGCACAGGGCGCCAGTGGCGAATTTGCCAATCTTGGTGTTCTCTGGCAAATGGCAAACGTCCTGCACGGTGTTGGGCTGTAAGCACAACCCCCACCTGTGGACGTCGGGCCCTCATACCACCCTCATGGAGTCTGTTTCTGTCCGTTTGAGCAGACACATGCACATTTGTGGCCTGCTGGAGGTCATTTTGCAGAGCTCTGGCTGTGCTCCTCCTGCTCCTCCTTGCACAAAGACGGAGGTAGCGGTCCTGCTGCTGGGTTGTTGCCCTCCTAAGGCCTCCTCCACGTCTCCTGATGTACTGGCCTGTCTCCTGGTAGCGCCTCCATGCTCTGGACACTACGCTGACAGACACAGCAAACCTTCTTGCCACAGCTCGCATTGATGTGCCATCCTGGATGAGCTGTACTACCTGAGCCACTTGTGTGGATTGTAGACTCCGTCTCATGCTACCACTAGAGTGAAAGCACCGTCAGCATTCAAAAGTGACCAAAACATCAGCCAGGAAGCATAGGAACTGAGAAGTGGTCTGTGGTCACCACCTGCAAAACCAGTCATTTATTGGGGGTGTCTTGCTAATTGCCTATAATTTCCACCTGTTGTCTATTCCATTTGCACAACAGCATGTGACATTTATTGTCAATCAGTGTTGCTTCCTAAGTGGAGAGTTTGATTTCACAGAAGTGTGATTGACTTGGAGTTACATTGTGTTGTTTAAGTGTTCCCTTTATTTTTTTGAGCAGTATATATATATACATTTGCAAACATTTCTAAAAACCTGTTTTCGCTTTGTCATTATGGGGTATTGTGTGTAGATTGATGAGGGGAAAAAAATATTTAAACAATTTTAGAATAAGACTGTAACGTAACAAAATGAAGAAAAAGTCAAGGGGTCTGAATACTTTCCGAATGCACTGTATGTTAGTTGGAGATGAACGTTTACATACCAATGTTTGCATTGAAATGGTGGGATACACAAATAACTTGTTTGCTGTTATAAGCATTGTGTGACAGATGCCCCTACAGAGTATAGATGGATTTGAAGAGAGCGTAGAGAGTTTAGAGACTGGATAGTAGATTATACATCTACAGGAAGAGGTGGAAGAGACAGAACATGTTCAAAACCAGAGAGGGTAGAATGTCAGAAGCAACATTTTAACAGGGTGGGAAAATCATTATGAAAACTTCAAATTGTTCATTATTTTGTTCAAATTAGAAACAATTGAATTAGGCTTATTTTTGCTTTAGAATCCCAATTAGTTTTGGTTAGGGCTGTGGCGGTCATGAAATTTTGTCAGCCGGTGATTGTTAAGCAAATAACTGCCGGTCTCACGATAATTGACCGCCATTAACATAAGCTGAATAAAACAGAAAGGATATTTTCTCCAAACGATTTGAGGGAGTGCGCACATGCGGCTATTCTGTGTTGAGCGGTTAACAAAGAAACAGGTCCTCCTACATGCATAGTTTAGAGTTATTTATACATCATTCGGAAAGTATTCAGACCCCTTGACCTTTTCCACATTTTGTTACGTTACAGCCTTATTCTAAAATGGATAAAATCGTTTTTTCCCGCCCTCATCAATCTACACACAATACCCCATAATGACAAAGCAAAAACAGGTTTTTAGACATTTTTGCACATTCATAAAAAAAAAAGAAGAAATGTCACATTTACATAAGTATTCAGACCCTTTACTCAGTACTTTGTTGAAGCACCATTGGCAGCGATTACAGCCTTGAGACTTCTTGGGTATGACACTACAAGCTTGGGACACCTGTATTTGGGGAGTTTCTTCCATTTATCTCTGCAGATCCTCTCAAGCTCTGTCAGGTTGGATGGGGAGCGTTGCTGCACAGCTATTTTCAGGTATCTCCAGAGATGTTAGATCGGGTGATATATAGACAGGTGTGTGCCTTTCCAAAACATGTCCAATCAATTGAATTTACCACGGGTGGACACCAATCAAGCTGTAGAAACGTCTCAAGGATGATCAATGAAAACAGGATGCACCTGAGCTCAATTTCGAGTCTCATAGCAAAGGGTCTGAATATTTACAGTGCTATGAAAAAGTATTTGCCCCCTTTCTAATTTTCTCTACTTTTGCATATTTGTGATACTGAATGTTATCAGATCTTCAACCAAAACCTAATATTAGATAAAGGGAACATAAGTGAACAAATAACACAACAATTACATATTTATTTCATTTATTTCATAAACAAAGTTATGCAACACCCAATTCCCCTGTGTGCAAAAGTAATTGCCCCCTTACACTCAATAACTGGTTGTGCCACCTTTAGCTGCAATGACTCCAACCAAATGCTTCCTGTAGTTGTTGATCAGTCTCTCACGTCGCTGTGGAGGAATTTTGGCCCACTCTTCCATGCAGAACTGCTTTAACTCAGTGACGTGTGGGTTTTCAAGCATGAACTGCTCGTTTCAAGTCCTGCCACAACATCTCAATTGGGATTAGGTCTGGACTTTGACTAGGCCATTCCGAAACTTCCAATTTGTTGCTTTTTAGCAATTTTCATGTAGACTTGATTGTGTATTTTGGATCATTGTCTTGCTGCATGACCCAGCTGCGCTTCAGCTTCAGCTCACAGATGGATGGCCTGACATTCTCCTGTAGAATTCTCTGATACAGAGCAGAATTCATGGTTCCTTCTATTAAGGCAAGTCATCCAGGTCCTGAGGCAGCAAAGCATCCCCAAACCATCACACCACCACCACCATGCTTGACCTTTGGTCTGATGTTCTTACTGTGGAATGCAGAGTTTGGTTTTCGCCAGGCATTACTGGAACCATGTCGTCCACTTTTTTTATAAAAGTGCATTTTTTATTGTGAAAATTATCTTCTTCAAACTTGAAACTCACGTGCCGCCTATGTATGCCAGTTAGGCTCTACACCGGTTGTAAAGCGAATTAATGGGCTTCACACACAGGATATACTCCTGTTGTAAAGATTAGCAATGTGCTTAAAATTAAGAATGTTGAGAAATAAATATAGTAGGCCTAGCCTATAGAAAGCTGTTGGAATCCTTCTTTTGAATAGAGGCCATCAAAACTGTTTTCTTACGCAATTGCATAGCCTATAGAAATGTTGACAACAACATGAGCTCATGGGCTCTCTTGAAGTGTTTGATTCGATTTTCGATAACATTTGCATCGACGTCAGAGTGATTAGAGGGACAATAGAGTGCTGAGTACCAGGCAATTAGCAAGTTTGGTAGGCTACTAATGACCATCAGCAGCATCAGAGCTTGGAGAAGCCTAATTACTGTGACTAAACGGTCAGGTGGAATTTGGCTGCGGTCACGACTCGGGTAATACGTTCACCATAACAGCCCTAGTTTTAGTGCCTTCCCTTTCCCGACCTGGGGCAGAACAGAACCGATATCAGAATCCTACAGTCCAGTAGTTAAGACCTTGAGATGTTCTTGTCTGTTATTGTTCTGTATTATGTCATGTTCTGTGTGGACCCCCGGAAGAGCCAATGGGGATCCGAAAAAAAAACTATGTAAAACATAATATAGACATACAGTGGCTTGCATTTTTCCTATTGTGTTGCCTTACAACCTGGAACTAAAATTGATTTTTGGGGGGTTTGTATCATTTGATGTACACAACGTGCCTACCACTTTGAAGATGCAAAATATGTTTTGTGAAACAAACAAGAAATAAGATTTAATTTTTTAAAAAATACTTGAGCGTGCATAACTATTCACTCCCCCAAAGTCAATACTTTGTAGAGCCACCTTTTACAGCAATTACAGCTGCAAGTCTCTTGGGGTATGTCTTTATAAGCTTGGCACCTCTAGCCACTGGGATGTTTGCCCATTCTTCAAGGCAAAACTGCTCCAGCTCCTTCAAGTTGGATGGGTTCCACTGGTGTACAGCAATCTTTAAGTCATAGCACAGATTCTCAATTGGATTGAGGTCTGGGCTTTGACTAGGCTATTCCAAGACATTTAAATGTTTCCCCTTAAACCATTCGAGTGTTGCTTTAGCAGTATGCTTAGGGTCATTGTCCTGCTGGAAGGTGAACCTCCGTCCCAGTCTCAAATCTCTGGAAGACTGAAACAGGTTTCCCTCAAGAATTTCCCTGTATTTAGCGCCATCCATCATTCCTTCAATTCTGACCAGTTTCCCAGTCCCTGCCGATGAAAAACATCCCCACAGCATGATGCTGCCACCACCATGCTTCACTGTGGGGATGGTGTTCTCGGGGTGATGAGAGGTGTTGGGTTTGCGCCAGACATAGCGTTTTCCTTGTTGGCCAAAAAGCTCAATTTTAGTCTCATCTGACCAGAGTACCTTCTTCCATATGTTTGGGGAGTCTCCCACATGCCTTTTGGCGAACACCAAAGCTGGGCTTATTTTTTTCATTAAGCAATGGCTTTTTTCTGGCCACTGTTCCGTAAAGCCCAGCTCTGTGGAGTGTACGGCTTAAAGTGGTCCTATGGACAGAGACTCCAATCTCGGCTGTGGAGCTTTGCAGCTCCTTCAGGGTTATCTTTGGTCTCTTTGTTGCCTCTCTGATTAATGCCCTCCTTGCCTGGTCTGTGAGTTTTGGTGGGCGGCCCCCTCTTGGCAGGTTTGTTGTGGTGCCATATTCTTTCCAGTTTTTAATAATGGATTTAATGGTGCTCCGTGGGATGTTCAAAGTTTCTGATATTTTTTTATAACCCAACCCTGATCTGTACTTCTCCACAACTTCGTCCCTGGCCTGTTTGGAGAGCTCCTTGGTCTTCATGGTGCCGCTTGCTTGGTGGTGCCCCTTGCTTAGTGGTGTTGCAGACTCTGGGGCCTTTCAGAACATGTGTATATATACTCAGATCATGTGACAGATCATGTGACACTTAGATTGCACACAGGTGGACTTTATTTAACTAATTATGTGACTTCTGAAGGTAATTGGTTGCACCAGATCTTATTTAGGGGCTTCATAGCAAAGGGGGTGAATACATATGCACGCACCACTTTTCCGTTATTTATATTTTATAATTTTTGGAAACAAGTTAGTTTTTTCATTTCACTTCACCAATTTGGACTATTTTGTGTATGTCCATTACATTAAATCCAAATAAAAATCCATTTAAATTACAGGTTGTAATGCAACAAAATAGGAAAAACGCCAAGGGGGATGAATACCTTTGCAAGGCACTGTATAAGTCACTGGATAATAACATCTGCTAAATGACCTAAATGTCAAATGTAAATGTTTTTCATTCAGAGCTCACATAACTGTATTGATTAATAAAAACAAAGATGTATGTCACACATGTAATATTTGTACAGTTATTTTTTTTTTAAATGTAGTTATTTGTTACATTTGACTGTGAAACCTAGCAGTACTACTTATTTCTCTGAGAGTGAGGCGGATATAGCCTATAGCCTTTTGCAAAGAAATACGTTTATTTGTCTCTCTGAAATTAACAAATACATGTCTGTCAGTGAACAATCCATGCCATGATTAGATAGTGAAAAAAACATACCAATTGCTTTCACAAAGTTCTTTAAACAATAAAAGCTAATTTACCAACATTTCTGAAAATGGATATACTGTACAGCGATTTGGAAAGAAACTCTTCAAATTCAAGCTGATGGTGGTAATAGAGGGTTTTTTTCAGGGAATGTTTACTCCCATTTGCATCTCCTGCATCTCCTGCAAAATATTAATTCACCATCCAGGCTTAAGACATCACTGTGTCAATGAACAGGAATTGCTTTCTCACTCACAATGGTTGCTGCCTGCCTGCAAGTTATTTATCTTGAAAACAATGTGTTGGCTTGGTGGAGGTGATGCAGCTACAAGAGAACGTTACCTAAAGCACTTAACGTCTTCTCTGAAATGGGCCATTATGTTTCACAGTAGCATAATAGCCAAAACACAGCCGTCTATTCGAAATAACAACCCAAATCTATGATAGTTATTGGAGATTATTTAAAAAAATTTTTTTACAAATGGGATTCCAAGGATGTACGGTTTCATCCAAATACAGGTACAGCCCTCATACAGTCTCTAATGTACAGATGTGGAACTTGGGGTCATGTGGAACTTGGGGTCATACAGTCTTGGGGTCATACAGTCTTGGGGTCATACAGTCTTGGGGTCATACAGTCTTGGGGTCATACAGTCTGTGCTTTTAATATGCTAACACATCTAGTTCTAGTGTTCATTTTTTCTCTGATATAACTAATATCACATTTTTAAACATCAAGTCATGTCTCATTTTCAAGCATCAATTCTGTAATTTCCTAAATAATTGGGACTTTCACACAAACAGTAGTATTGATCTCCCAAATCCCACGGGAATAAACCCACGGGAATAAACCAAAGAAAACAGAATGATGCATCAATATTTGGCATTCTAACTGAAATGAACACCAGCGGAGTCCCTTACTACTATGAAGTAAATGTCCCCTTTAATCTGTGTTATTATCTGCCTAGACCAAAGATACACTTTTGATATCCAGATGTTCTCGCTTGTCAAGTTACTACATTTACATTTTAGTCATTTAGCAGACGCTCTTATCCAGAGCGACTTACAGTTAGTGAGTGCATACGTGTGGGTTCGTTCCATGGGGAACGAACCCACAACCCTGGCGTTGCTAACACCATGCTCTACCAACTGAGCTACACGGGACCACGAGACAGATAAAAGTATTTTATCCATAACAAGGACAGTTTGTGTGAGTGAGTTAGAGAGATGCACAGAGAGAGGGAGGAGAGAGAGAGAGAGAGAGAGAGAGAGAGAGAGAGAGAGAGAGAGAAATAGAGAGAGAGAGAGAGAGAGAGAGAGAGAGAGAGAGAGAGAGAGAGAGAGAGAGAGAGAGAGAGAGAGAGAGAGAGAGATAGTTTCAAGTTTTATTAGACGTATATAAAGGATACAAGTGGTATACACTGTCCAACGAAATCCTTACTTGCAGGTTCATTCTCGACAACAACAACAATAAGAAATAGTAAAAAATAAGAATATGAACATAAAGTAAATGGCTCAGTAGAATATACATTTTAGCAGGAATATTTACACGTGTATCAGAGATGGGGGGATTGGGGTCCAAGTGTTTAAATTGTGCACTATTTATCAATATTAGTAAGAGTCTGGTAGCAGCAGTGTTGATGTGTGTATATACAGTATCATGACTGTATATGTGTGTGTGTGTGTGTGTGTGTGTGTGTTTGTGTGTGTGGATGAGTGTATATCTGTGTTGATGTGTGCGTGAGTGAGTGCTCAGAAACAGTTTCTATCTACAATCCATCAGAATACTGAACACTTGAACTGGACTGACCACCTGCACTGACACGTCGCACCTTAGTGCGACGTGTCAGTGCAGGTGGTCAGTCCAGTTCAAGTGTTCAGTATTCTGATGGATTGTAGATAGAAACTGTTTCTGAGCCTGTTGGTATCAGACCTCATGCTCCGATACTGTCTGCTCAACGGTAAGGGAGTGAACAGCTCGTGGCTGGGGTGTGTGGGGTCCTTGACAATGTTGCGGGCCTTCCTCAGACATCATTTCGAGTAGATGTCCTGCAGGGGGGGCCTCCCGAGTGGCGCAGCGGTCTAAGGCACTGCATCGCAGTGCTAGAGGCGTCACTACAGACCCGGGTTCGATCCCGGGCTGTATCACAACCGGCCGTGATCAGGAGTCCCATAGGGTGGCGCACAATTGGCCCAGCGTTGTCCGGGTTAGTGGAGGGTTTGGCCGGGTGGGCTTTACTTGGCTCATTGCGCTCTAGCGACTCCTTGTGGCGGGCCGGGCGCCTGCAGGCTGACTTCGGTCATCAGTTGAATGGTGTTTCCTCCAACACATTGGTGCGGCTGGCGTCCAGGTTAAGTGGGCGTGTGTTAAGAAGCGCGGTTTGGCGGGTCATGTTTCGGGGGATGCGTAACTCGACCTTCGCCTCCTGAGCCCGTTGGGGAGTTGCAGCGGTGAGAAAAAAATGAAGTGCCGACATAACTGGTCGCTTAGGGGAAACTATCTCACCGGAGAAAGCATCAGCGCGAGTGAAACAGCGCCTCTCTGTCTTACTAAATGTAGCCCTGAAGCTGTCTGGCCAAAAAGAGTATGACATGGGCTACACATACAGTGCCTTGCAGAAGTATTAAGACCCCTTGGGATTTCTTCACATTTTATTGTGTTACAAAGTGGGATTAAAATGTATTTAATTGTCATTAAATCTACTAAAAATACAATGTAATGTCAAAGTGAAACGAAAATGCCTTTTAAAAAAATAGATGAATAAAAACTTGATAACTAAAATATTGAATATATTAAAAAATATATAATATAGTTGTTGCATACGTATTCAGCCCCTTTGTTCAAGCAAGCCTAAATTAGTGCAGGAGTCAAATTTGTCTTAACAAATTACATAATATGTTACATGGGCTCTGTGTGAAATAATAGGGGTTTGCATGATTAATTGAATGACTAACCCTTCCTCTGTCCCCCATAAATACAACAGTTGAGTATTGCATTTCAAGCACAGATTCAACAACAAAGACCAGGGAGCTTTTTAGAAAGCCTCATAAAGAAGGGCAGTGATTGGTAGATGGGTAACGATAACACATCAGACGTTGAATATCTCTTTAAGCATTGTCAAGTTAATAATGATGCTGTGGATTATGCATTAAACCACCCAGACACATCAAATATGCAGTTGTCCTTCTGAACTGAGCTGCAGGACAGGAATGAAACTGCTCAGGGATGTTACCATGGTGCCAATGGTGATTTTAAAACAGCTACAGAATTCAAATGGCTGTGATGGGAGATAACAGAGGATGGATCAACAACATTGTAGTGACTCCACAATAATGACTTCAATGACAGAGTGAAAAGAAGAATACAAATATACAAATCATCCATCTTGTATGCAACAAGGCAGTAAAGTAAAAACTGCAACAACAAAAAACACGGCAAAGGAATATGATTTTTGGTCTAAATGCAAAGCTTTATGTTTGGGACAAATCTAACACAACACATCACTGAGTAACTGCCTCCTTATTTTTAAGGAGACATCGGCAAATACTTGGAGAGGAATTTACCTTTCAGCAGGACAATAACCTAATTTACACTGGCCAAAACTACACTGGAGTTGCTTACCAAGAAGACAGTGAATGTTCCTGAGTGGCCGAGTTACAGTTTTGACTTAAAATCTGCTTGAAAATCTATGGCAAGACTTGAACATTGCTGTCTAGCCAAGATCCCCAACACCTTGACAGAGCTTGAAGAATTATGAAAAGAATAATGGGCAAATATTGCACAATCCAGGTGTGGAAAGCTCTTAGAGACTTACCTAAGTAGAATCACAGCTGTAATCACTGCCAAAGGTGTTTCTAACATGTATTGACTCAGAGCTGAATACTTATGCAACGACTATATTTTAGTTATTTAATTTATATATATACACTGCTCAAAAAAATAAAGTGAACACTTAAACAACACAATGTAACTCCAAGTCAATCACACTTCTGTGAAATCAAACTGTCCACTTAGGAAGCAACACTGATTGACAATACATTTCACATGCTGTTGTGCAAATGGAAGAGACAACAGGTGGAAATTATAGGCAATTAGCAAGACACCCCCAATAAAGAAGTGGTTCTGCAGGTGGTGACCACAGACCACTTCTCAGTTCCTATGCTTCCTGGCTGATGTTTTGGTCACTTTTGAATGCTGGCGGTGCTTTCACTCTAGTGGTAGCATGAGACGGAGTCTACAACCCACACAAGTGGCTCAGGTAGTGCAGCTCATCCAGGATGGCACATCAATGCGAGCTGTGGCAAGAAGGTTTGCTGTGTCTGTCAGCGTAGTGTCCAGTGCATGGGGGCGCTACCAGGAGACAGGCCAGTACATCAGGAGACGTGGAGGAGGCCGTAGGAGGGCAACAACCCAGCAGCAGGACTGCTACCGCCGCCTTTGTGCAAGGAGGAGCAGGAGGAGCACTGCCAGAGCCCTGCAAAATGACCTCCAGCAGGCCACAAATGTGCATGTGTCTGCTCAAACGGTCAGAAACAGACTCCATGAGGGTGGTATGAGGGCCCGACGTCCACAGGTGGGGGTTGTGCTTACAGCCCAACACTGTGCAGGACGTTTGGCATTTGCCAGAGAACACCAAGATTGGCAAATTCGCCACTGGTGCCCTGTGCTCTTCACAGATGAAAGCAGGTTCACACTGAGCACAGGTGACAGACGTGACAGAGTCTGGAGACGCCGTGGAGAACGTTCTGCTGCCTGCAACATCCTCCAGCATGACCGGTTTGGCAGTGGGTCAGTCATGGTGTGGGGTGGCATTTCTTTGGGGGGCCGCACAGCCCTCCATGTGCTCGCCAGAGGTAGCCTGACTGCCATTAGGTACCGAGATGAGATCCACAGACCCCTTGTGAGACCATATGCTGGTGCGGTTGGCCCTGGGTTCCTCCTAATTTAAGACAATGCTAGACCTCATGTGGCTGGAGTGTGTCAGCAGTTCATGCAAGAGGAAGGCATTGATGCTATGGACTGGCCCGCCCGTTCCCCAGACCTGAATCCAATTGAGCACATCTGGGACATCATGTCTCGCTCCATCCACCAACGCCACGTTGCACCACAGACTGTCCAGGAGTTGGCGGATGCTTTAGTCCAGGTCTTGGAGGAGATCCCTCAGGAGACCATCCGCCACCTCATCAGGAGCATGCCCAGGCGTTGTAGGGAGGTCATACAGGCACGTGGAGGCCACACACACTACTGAGCCTCATTTTGACTTGTTTTAAGGACATTACATCAAAGTTGGATCAGCCTGTAGTGTGGTTTTCCACTTTAATTTTGAGGGTGACTCCAAATCCAGACCTCCATGGGTTGATAAATTTGATTACCATTGATAATTTTTGTGTGCTTTTGTTGTCAGCACATTCAACTATGTAAAGAAAAAAGTATTTAATAAGATTATGTCATTCATTCAGATCTAGGATGTGTTGTTTAAGTGTTCCCTTAATTTTTTTGAGCAGTGTATATTTTTTTATTGTTCCACTTTGACATCACTGAGTATTTTGTGTAGATTGTCTGCCGTGTGTGTGTGTGTGTGTGTGTGTGTGTGTGTGTGTGCGTGTGTGTGCGTGTGTGTGTATGAGAGAGAGAGAGAGAGAGAGAGAGAGAGAGAGAGAGAGAGAGAGAGAGAGAGAGAGAGAGAAACTATGGGACCCTCCTCAGTGCTTTATTGAAATTGCAGTGATGTCATACAGGCGAGGCTAGCTCCAACATACCATATCACTGAGGCTGTGTGGAAAGCCAATCCCACAGCCAGCGTGCCACTAATGCATTTCAACCCCAAATCTCCAAATTGACCAGATGAAATTAGGTAAATACAAGCTGTTCAAACTATCAACATTGATTCAAATGTAGCTTGCTTCCTTTAACTGTGAGCGTTTTGAAATGTAGCAGAAAAGTTGTCAAGAAAAATTCCACTGGAGCTCCTCATTTTCCAACACGAAGACTATTAGTTACAACTTTAAAGGAATCAGACTTTAATGAGAAGCTATCAGAATCGTAGCAGGTGTGCTTCCTCTGACATTTAGGCTCAGTATTAGTCTCCTTGGCACATCAAGCTATTGCATCTCCAGTTCTTCACAAGCAAATGAAAGTGAACTTGTGTTGCAACTAGTTCTGCCGATGCTAAAATTAGTGCATTGATTGCCAACCTACACCTACACTGACTCAGTTTCAAACACACTAAATATTTAATGTGCTAGAAAATGTATTTCTGTGCTCTGAGATATTGTAACAAAACATGGTTTTGTGTCCCAAATGGCACCATATCACGCTTGGCTAGAGTGAAAGTAGTGCACCACACTCAAGGGTTACAAAAAGGGTTCTTCAGCTGTCCCCATAGGAGAACCCTTTTTGGTTCCAGGTAAAAACCCTTTTTGATTCCAGGTAGAACCATTTAGGGTTCCACATAGAACCCTCTGTGGAAAGGGATCTACATGGAACCCAAAACGGTTCTACATGGAACAAAAAGGGTTCTACCTGGAGACAAAAAGGGTTCTTCAAAGGGTTCTCCTATGGGGACAGCCAAAGAACCCTTTAAGGTTCTAGATAGCACCTTTTTTTGTAAGAGCGTACAAAGGGAACAGGATGCCATTTGGGAGGGAAACAGTCTGTCACTGCCAATCAACAGAACCACTTCATAATTGACATGCGCGGTTTAAATCGAATGGCAACATGAACCAACTTGAACAGAACACCCGTAAAGGTTTTACAAATTGATAAAAGATTGTTTTGTTGTCTTTCTCTCTGTCTTGTCATGTACACCTGTTCGCCAGGTATCACCTCCAAACCGGTGAGCGATGCAAACCAGAAGTACAGACGGTTAGTAGGTAACTTCTGTTGGTATTGCCTCAGGAAGAGCAGATGTGTGTGACATTTAACATATTTCAATTCCTGTGGTTTGTTTTTCATTAGATTTTTTTCTGTTTTCTTCCATTTCATATGGTAATGAGATCAACTCTAAGCTCCATAAATATTAAATGCACACATTGTGCGCATATCATTAAAAGTAGCAAAGGTTTTAATTTGACATTAAATACCACGCATTCAATATTAACCACCTCCAAACACAGGTGCACATTAGGACACACAAGGAAAGTATTCATTGTGTAGCCTGTGCCCAAATCATTAGATGTACATGTGTTTTACAGAAATGATACACTGCAACCCTATCGAGTCCTTACTACAGTATGTTTCAAGGGAATCTCAAGGCCGTCTGTCTGTCCTTCAGACAAGGCCGTCCATGAAAGACTTCAAGGTCATACCTATGCATATTCTGCTGCCAGCCAGCCCATACTCCAAATGAGTTATCATGGAGAAGCCCTCCAACCCTCTGTGAGCTACACCTCTCTACTACAACATTAAGGCTTATTGCTCCCTTAAAGAAACGCTGCCATGAAGAAAATACATCTCAAGTCTAAAGACAGAAAGAAAAGAAAAGCAACAACCCCAAGCAGCATAATAATTGTGTGATTTATCTTTATTTACTAAACTACTGATTACAGTGTGCCATAATTAAACAAACCTAAATTTGTCTCTGTGTTCAGCCCTCATTAATTTGAACCAGGACAGCAGTTTTTTTTAGTCATTTAGCAGACGCTCTTATCCAGAGCGACTTACAGGAGCAATTAGGGTTAAGTGCCTTGCTTAAGGGCACATCGACAGATTTTTCACCTAGTCGGCTCGGGGATTAGAATCAGCGACCTTTCGGTTACTAGCACAACGCTCTTACCCACTAAGCTACCTGCCGCCCCAACAGTTCCAGATAGTTTCTAATCCAACAGTGATTCTACTGCTGTTGTGATGGCCGTCCTCCCGGCCGGCCATCACAAGTCGCAAGATTTTATCTGGAGAGAGAGGGGAGAAAGAAGTCAAAGCATAGGGTAGGGCAGTGTGAGCAGGACCAGCATTGTCATTTGACTTAACAAACGAGGATCGGATGTCGTCAACCTTCTTTTCAAAATGGTTGACGAAGTCATCCACAGAGAGGGGGGGGGGGATTCAGCAGGGAGGAGAAGGTGGCAAAGAGCTTCCTAGGGTTAGAGGCAGATGCTTGGAATTTAGAGTGGTAGAAAGTGGCCTTAGCAGCAGAAACAGATGAAGAAAATGTAGAGAGGAGGGAGTGAAAAGATGCCAGGTCCGCAGGGAGTCTAATTTTCCTCCATTTCCGCTCGGCTGCCCGGAGCCCTGTTCTGTGAGCTCGCAATGTGTCATCAAGCCACGGAGCTGGAGGGGAGGACCGAGCCGGCCGGGAGGATAGGGGACATAGAGAGTCAAAGGATGCAGAAAGGGAGGAGAGGAGGGTTGAGGAGGCAGAATCAGGAGATTGGAGGGAGAAGGATTGAGCAGAGGGAAGAGATGATAGGATGGAAGAGAAGAGAGTAGCGGGAGAGAGAGAGCGAAGGTTGCGACGGCGCATTACCATCTGAGTAGGGGCAGAGTGAGTAGTGTTGGAGGAGAGCGAGAGAGAAAAGGATACAAAGTAGTGGTCGGAGACATGGAGGGGAGTTGCAGTGAGATTAGTAGAATAACAGCATCTAGTAAAGATGAGGTCAAGCGTATTGCCTGCCTTGTGAGTAGGGGGGGATGGTGAGAGGGTGAGGTCAAAAGAGGAGAGGAGTGGAAAGAAGGAGGCAGAGAGAAATGAGTCAAAGGTAGATGTAGGGAGGTTGAAGTCCCCCAGAACTGTGAGGGGTGAGCCATCCTCAGGAAAGGAACTTATCAAGGCGTCAAGCTCATTGATGAACTCTCCAAGGGAACCTGGAGGGCGATAGATGACAAGGATATTAAGCTTAAATGGGCTAGTGACTGTGACAGCATGGAATTCAAATGAGGAGATAGACAGATGGGTCAGGGGAAAAATAGAGAATGTCCATTTGGGAGAGATGAGGATTCCTGTGCCACCACCCCGCTGACCAGATGCTCTCGGGGTATGCGAGAACACATGGTCAGACGAGGAGAGAACAGTAGGAGTAGCAGTGTTTTCAGTGGTAATCCATGTTTCCGTCAGCGCCAAGAAGTCGAGGGACTGGAGGGTAGCATAGGCTGAGATGAACTCTGCCTTGTTGGCAGCAGAACGGCAGTTCCAGAGGCTGCCTGAGACCTGGAACTCCACGTGGGTGGTGCGTGCAGGGACCACCAGGTTAGAGAGGCAGCAGCCACGCAGTGTGAGGCGTTTGTATAGCCTGTGCGGAGAGGAGAGAACAGGGATAGGCAGAGGCATAGTTCACAGGCTGCAGAAAATGGCTACAATAATGCAAAGGCGATCGGAACGAAATGAACTAAACATCTGGGAAAGGAGAGAGCGGGGCCTCCCTCACCACAACACCCAAATATAACTCTCCCAACACTAATGATCTGGAGGACAGGCTAATGGTCTGGAGGACGGGCTAATGGTCTGGAGGATGAGTTAATGATCTGGAGGACAGGCTAATGGTCTGGAGGATGAGTTAATGATATGGAGGATGAGTTAATGATCTGGAGGACAGGTTAATGGTCTGGAGGACAGGCTAATGGTCTGGAGGATGAGTTAATGATCTGGAGGACAGGTTAATGGTCTGGAGGACGGGCTAATGGTCTGGAGGATGAGTTAATGATCTGGAGGACAGGCTAATGGTCTGGAGGACGTGCTAATGGTCTGGAGGATGAGTTAATGATCTGGAGGACATGTTAATGCTCTGGGGGATGAGTTAATGATCTGGAGGACAGGTTAATAGTCTGGAGGACGGGCTAATGGTCTGGAGGATGAGTTAATGATCTGGAGGACAGACTAATGGTCTGGAGGACGGACCAATGGTCTGGAGGATGAGTTAATTATCTGGAGGACAGGCTAATGGCCTGGAGGATGAGTTAATGATCTGGAGGACAGGCTAATGGTCTGGAGGATGAGTTAATGATCTGGAGGACAGGCTAATGGTCTGGAGGATGAGTTAATGATCTGGAGGACATGCTAATGATCTGGAGGACAGGCTAATGGTCTGGAGGATGAGTTAATGATCTGGAGGACAGGCTAATGGTCTGGAGGATGAGTTAATGATCTACAGTTAGTGCATACATTATTCTTTTTTATTTTCATACTGGCCCCCCCTGGGAATCGAACCCACAACCCTGGCGTTGCAAACGCCATGCTCTACCAACTGAGCTACCTCTCTGCCGGCCATTCCCTCCCCTACCCTGGGCCAATTGTGCGCCGCCCCATTAGTCTCCCAGTTGCGGCCACCTACAGCAGAGCCTGGATTCGAACCAGGATCTCTAGTGGCACAGCTAGCACTGCGATGCAGTGCCTTAGACCACTGCGCCACTCGGGAGACATCTGGAAACATCTGGAAAGCATTACTACAGGGGCCCCCTGAAACAGAGGAGACTTGGATATGTGGAAGCCAGGGATTGGTCTATCAAAATCCACCCATATTATGTTACATAGGATTAAATACCATGGTTGGAACAAAGGACAGGGAGAATAATCATTTTTAGATTGGGTTAGTTGTTCTCCGGATTTCTGCAGAAATCTGTAAATTGATGCTGGAACCTTTGATATAATAAAACTTTATAATCAAGTACAGTGTCCGCGGATTTCTTGTCTACACAGCATATCAGCATCATTGTCCTGACACCACAATCTCAAGGCAGCTGGGACCATAGTCACCAAGAAAACAATTGGTAACACACTACGCCGTGAAGGACTGAAATCCTGCAGCGCCCGCAAGGTCCCCCTGCACAAGAAAGCACATATACAGGCCCGTCTGAAGTTTGCCAATGAACATCTGAATGACTCAGAGGAGAACTGGGTGAAAGTGTTGTGGTCAGATGAGACCAAAATCGAGCTCTTTGGCATCAACTCAACTCGCCAGGGCATTGAAAATGGGTCGTGGATGGGTATTCCAGCATGACAATGACCCAAAACACACGGCCAAGGCAACAAAGGAGTGTCTCAAGAAGAAGGACATTAAGCTCCTGGAGTGGCCTAGCCAGTCTCCAGACCTTAATCCCATAGAAAATCTGTGGAGGGAGCTGAAGGTTCGAGTTGCCAAACGTCAGGCTCGAAACCTTAATGACTTGGAGAAGATCTGCAAAGAGGAGTGGGACAAAATCCCTCCTGAGATGTGTGCAAACCTGGTGGCCAACTACAAGAAACGTCTGACCTCTGTGATTGCCAACAAGGGTTTTGCCACCAAGTACTAAGTCATGTTTTGCAGAGGGGTCAAATACTTATTTCCCTCATTAAAATGCAAATCAATGTATTACATTTTTGACATGCGTTTTTCTGGATTTCAAATAAACCTACCATTAAAATTATAGACTGATCATGTCTTTGTCAGTGGGCAAACATACAAAATCAGCAGGGGATCAAATACTTTTTTCACTCACTGTACATATGTTTTCACACACCTGAGTCCATACATGTTAGAATCACCGATGGCAGTGATTACAGCTGTGAGTCTTTCTGGGTAAGTCTCTAAGAGCTTTGCACACCTGGACTGTACAATATTTTCACATTATTATTAAAAAAATTATTCAACCTCTGTCAAGTTGGTTGTTGTCGATTGCTAGACAGCCATATCCAAGTATTGCCATAGATTTTCAAGCTGATAATAACAAACACTCAGGTGGATAAGAGACATGATTTTGGTTCCTTGTAAGGGATTGAATATGAGGGTGGTCTAATGAAAGATCCCTTGGAGGAAGCAAACAGCCGTGGCAATAACTGTACATCTTTACCGTGGTCTGGAGGACGGGCTAATGGTCTGGAGGAAAGGTTAATGGTCTGGAGGACGGGCTAATGGTCTGGAGGACGGGCTAATGGTCTGCAGGAAAGGTTAATGGTCTGGAGGACGGACTAATGGTCTGGAGGACAGGCTAATGGTCTGGAGGATGAGTTAATCATCTGGAGGACAAGTTAATGGTCTGGAGGACAGGCTAATGGTCTGGAGGATGAGTTAATTTTACATTTACATTTACGTCATTTAGCAGAAGCTCTTATCCAGAGCGACTTACAAATTGGTGCATTCACCTTATAGCCAGTGGGATAACCACTTTACAATTATTTATTTTTTTTGGGGGGGAGGGGGTAAAGGGGGGGGTTAGAAGGATTACTTTATCCTATCCCAGGTGTTCCTTAAAGAGGTGGGGTTCCAAATGTCTCCGGAAGGTGGTGAGTGACTCCGCTGTCCTGGCGTCATGAGGGAGCTTGTTCCACCATTGGGGTGCCAGTGCAGCTAACAGTTTTGACTGGGCTGAGCGGGAACTGTGCTTCAGCAGAGGTAGGGGAGCCAGCAGGCCAGAAGTGGATGAACGCAATGCCCTCGTTTGGGTGTAGGGACTGATCAGAGCCTGAAGGTACGGAGGTGCCGTTCCCCTCACAGCTCCGTAGGCAAGCACCATGGTCTTGTAGCAGATGTGAGCTTCAACTGGAAGCCAGTGTAGTGTGCGGAGGAGCGGGGTGACGTGAGAGAACTTGGGAAGGTTGAACACCAGACGGGCTGTGGCATTCTGGATGAGTTGTAGGGGTTTAATGGCACAGGCAGGCAGCCCAGCCAACAGCTAGTTGAAGTAATCCAGACGGGAGATGACAAGTGCCTGGATTAGGACCTGTGCCACTTCCTGTGTAAGGCAGGGTCGTACTCTCCGAATGTTGTAGAGCATGAACCTGCAGGATCGGGTCACCGCCTTGATGTTAGCGGAGAGAACGACAGGGTGTTGTCCAGGGTCACGCCAAGGCTCTTCGCACTCTGGGAGGAGGACACAACAGAGTTGTCAACCGTGATGGCGAGATCATGGAACGGGCAGTCCTTCCCCGGGAGGAAGAGCAGCTCCGTCTTGCCAAGGTTCAGCTTGAGGTGGTGATCCGTCATCCATACTGATATGTCTGCCAGACATGCAGAGATGCGATTCGCCACCTGGTTATCAGAAGGGGGAAAGGAGAAGATTAGATATGTGTCGTCTGCGTAGCAATGATAGGAGAGGCCATGTGAGGATATGACAGAGCCAAGTGACTTGGTGTATAGCGAGAATAGGAGAGGGCCTAGAACTGAGCCCTGGGGGACACCAGTGGTGAGAGCACGTGGTGCGGAGACAGCTTCTCGCCACGCCACTTGGTAGGAGCGACCGGTCAGGTAGGACGCAATCCAAGAGTGAGCTGCGCCGGAGATGCCCAGCTCGGAGAGGGTGGAGAGGAGGATCTGATGGTTCACAGTATCAAAAGGCAGCAGACAGGTCTAGAAGGACAAGAGCAGAGGAGAGAGAGTTAGCTTTAGCAGTCTCAGTTGAATGACCAGTCTTGAAACCTGACTGGTTTGGATCAAGAAGGTCATTCTGAGAGAGATAGCAAGAGAGTTGGCTAAAGACGGCACGCTCAATAGTTTTGGAGAGAAAAGAAAGAAGGGATACTGGTCTGTAGTTGTTGACATCAGAGGGATCGAGTGTTGGTTTTTTGAGAAGGGGTGCAACTCTCGCTCTCTTGAAGACGGAAGGGACATAGCCAGCGGTCAAGGATGAGTTGATCAGCGAGGTGAGGTAAGGGAGAAGGTCACCGGAGATGGTCTGGAGAAGAGAGGAGGGGATAGGGTCAAGCGGGCAGGTTGTTGGGCGGCCGGCCATCACAAGTCTAGTTTTCCTCCATTTCCGCTCGGCTGCCCGGAGCCCTGTTCTGTGAGCTCGCAATGAGTCATCAAGCCACGGAGCTGGAGGGAGGACCGAGCCGGCCGGGAGGATAGGGGACATAGAGAGTCAAAGGATGCAGAAAAGGAGGAGAGGAGGGTTGAGGAGGCAGAATCAGGAGATTGGAGGGAGAAGGATTGAGCAGAGGGAAGAGATGATAGGATGGAAGAGGAGAGAGTAGCGGGAGAGAGAGAGCGAAGGTTGAGACGGCGCATTACCATCTGAGTAGGGGCAGAGTGAGTAGTGTTAGAGGAGAGCGAGAGAGAAAAGGATACAAAGTAGTGGTCGGAGACATGGAGGGGAGTTGCAGTGAGATTAGTAGAATAACAGCATCTAGTAAAGATGAGGTCAAGCGTATTGCCTGCCTTGTGAGTAGGGGGGAATGGTGAGAGGGTGAGGTCAAAAGAGGAGAGGAGTGGAAAGAAGGAGGCAGAGAGAAATGGCAGTGTTTTCAGTGGTAATCCATGTTTCCGTCAGCGCCAAGAAGTCGAGGGACTGGAGGGTAGCATAGGCTGAGATGAACTCTGCCTTGTTGGCAGCAGAACGGCAGTTCCAGAGGCTGCCTGAGACCTGGAACTCCACGTGGGTGGTGCGTGCAGGGACCACCAGGTTAGAGAGGCAGCAGCCACGCAGTGTGAGGCGTTTGTATAGCCTGTGCGGAGAGGAGAGAACAGGGATAGGCAGAGGCATAGTTGACAGGCTGCAGAAAATGGCTACAATAATGCAAAGGAGATCGGAATGAAATGAACTAAACATCTGGGAAAGGAGAGAGCGGGGCCTCCCCTCACCACAACACCCAAATATAACTCTCCCAACTTAATGATCTGGAGGACAGGCTAATGGTCTGGAGGATGGGCTAATGGTCTGGAGGATGAGTTAATGATCTGGAGGACAGGCTAATGGTCTGGAGGATGAGTTAATGATATGGAGGATGAGTTAATGATCTGGAGGACAGGTTAATGGTCTGGAGGACAGGCTAATGGTCTGGAGGATGAGTTAATGATCTGGAGGACAGGTTAATGGTCTGGAGGATGGGCTAATGGTCTGGATGATGAGTTAATGATCTGGAGGACAGGCTAATGGTCTGGTGGACGGGCTAATGGTCTGGAGGATGAGTTAATGATCTGGAGGACATGTTAATGCTCTGGAGGATGAGTTATTGATCTGGAGGACAGGTTAATAGTCTGGAGGACGGGCTAATGGTCTGGAGGATGAGTTAATGATCTGGAGGACAGGCTAATGGTCTGGAGGATGGACCAATGGTCTGGAGGATGAGTTAATGATCTGGAGGACAGGCTAATGGCCTGGAGGATGAGTTACTGATCTGGAGGACAGGCTAATGATCTGGAGGACATGCTAATGGTCTGGAGGATGAGTTAATGATCTGGAGGACAGGCTAATGGTCTGGAGGATGAGTTACTGATCTGGAGGACAGGCTAATGATCTGGAGAACAGGCTAATGGTCTGGAGGATTAGTTAATGATCTGGAGGACAGGCTAATGGTCTGGAGGACGAGTTAATGATCTGGAGGACAGGCTAATGATCTGGAGGACAGGCTAATGGTCTGGAGGACAGGCTAATGGTCTGGAGGACAGGCTAATGGTCTGGAGGATGAGTTAATGATCTGGAGGACAGGCTAATGGTCTGGAGGATGAGTTAATGATCTGGAGGACAGGCTGACTCCCCTTTCACTTCTCATAACATTTACCACAGGTTGTGTCCCAAATGTCACCCTATTCCCTATATAGTGTGTTACTTTTGACCTGAGCCCTATGGTCGCTGGTCTAAAGTAGTGCACTACATAGGGAATAGGGTTCTCCACAGCCCAAACCTGGACTGGCGTTACTTACATAAGGAGGTGATTCAAACAGAATAAGCTGTGATTTAATTGGTGAATCAAATCAAATTAAAGTTTATTGGTCAGGTACAAAGATTTGCAGATGTTATCGCAGGTGCAGCGAACTGCTCGTGTTTGTAGCTCCAACAGTGCAGTGATACCTAGCAATAAAACATAAAAATAAACAATACACACATAATCCAGAAAAATAAAGACATTATGAAAAGTCAGAGACCAGAATATAATTATATATACATATAATGTATATAAATATATACAGTGCCTTCAGAAAATATTCACATTTTGTTGTGTTACAGCCTGAATTCAAAATTGAATAAATATATTTTTTCACACACACAACACCCCATAATGACAAAGTGATTTTTTTGTTGTTGAAATTTTAGCAAATCTAAAATTAAATACAGAAATATCTAATTTACAGTGAGGGAAAAAGGTATTTGATCCCCTGCTGATTTTCTATGTTTGCCCACTGACAAAGAAATTATCAGTCTATAATTATAATGGTAGGTTTATTTGAACAGTGAGAGAACGAATAACAACAAAAAAATCCAGAAAAAAAACGCATGTCAAAAATGTTATAAATTGATTTGCATTTTAATGAGGGAAATAAGTATTTGACCCCCTCTCAATCAGAAAGATTTCTGGCTCCCAGGTGTCTTTTATACAGGTAACGAGCTGAGATTAGGAGCACACTCTTAAAGGGAGTGCTCCTAATCTCAGCTTGTTACCTGTATAAAAGACACCTGTCCACAGAAGCAATCAATCAATCAGATTCCAAACTCTCCACCATGGCCAAGACCAAAGAGCTCTCCAAAGATGTCAGGGACAAGATTGTAGACCTACACAAGGCTGGAATGGGCTACAAGACCATCGCCAAGCAGCCTGGTGAGAAGGCGACAACATTTGGTGCGATTAATCGCAAATGGAAGAAACACAAAAGAACTGTCAATCTCCCTCGGCCTGGGCCTCCATGCAAGATCTCACCTCATGGAGTTGCAATGATCAACAGAACGGTGAGGAATCAGCCCAGAACTACACGGGAGGATCTTGTCAATGATCTTGTAGTATCTGAACAGTTTATAATTATGGCTGACGTTTGCAAATGGTGTGATAGATTAACTTTACTCTGCTGAAACATTTTACAGTTTTCATAATTTAGCAGACACTCTTATCCAGAGCAACTTACAGTTAGTGCATACATTATTCTTTTCATACTGGCCCCCCGTGGGAATCAAACCCACAACCCTGGCGTTGCGAACGCCATGCTCTACCAACTGAGCTACCTCCCTGCCGGCCATTCCCTCCCCTACCCTGGGCCAATTGTGCGCCGCCCCATTAGTCTCCCTCCTACAGCAGAGCCTGGATTCGAACCAGGATCTCTAGTGGCACAGCTAGCACTGCGATGCAATGCCTTAGACCACTGCGCCACTCGGGAGACATCTGGAAACATCTGGAAAGCATTACTACAGGGGCCCCCTGAAACAGAGGAGACTTGGATATGTGGAAGCCAGGGATTGGTCTATCAAAATCCACCCATATTATGTTACATAGGATTAAATACCATGGTTGGAACAAAGGACAGGGAGAATAATCATTTTTAGATTGGGTTAGTTGTTCTCCGGATTTCTGCAGAAATCTGTGAATTGACGCTGGAACCTTTGATATAATAAACATTTATAATCAAGTACAGTGTCCGCGGATTTCTTGTCTACACAGCATATCAGCATCGTTGTCCTGACACCACAATCTCAAGGCAGCTGGGACCATAGTCACCAAGAAAACAATTGGTAACACACTACGCCGTGAAGGACTGAAATCCTGCAGCGCCCGCAAGGTCCCCCTGTACAAGAAAGCACATATACAGGCCCGTCTGAAGTTTGCCAATGAACATCTGAATGACTCAGAGGAGAACTGGGTGAAAGTGTTGTGGACAGATGAGACCAAAATCGAGCTCTTTGGCATCAACTCAACTCGCCAGGGCATTGAAAATGGGTCGTGGATGGGTATTCCAGCATGACAATGACCCAAAACACACGGCCAAGGCAACAAAGGAGTGACTCAAGAAGATGCACATTAAGCTCCTGGAGTGGCCTAGCCAGTCTCCAGACCTTAATCCCATAGAAAATCTGTGGAGGGAGCTGAAGGTTCGAGTTGCCAAACGTCAGGCTCGAAACCTTAATGACTTGGAGAAGATCTGCAAAGAGGAGTGGGACAAAATCCCTCCTGAGATGTGTGCAAACCTGGTGGCCAACTACAAGAAACGTCTGACCTCTGTGATTGCCAACAAGGGTTTTGCCACCAAGTACTAAGTCATGTTTTGCAGAGGGGTCAAATACTTATTTCCCTCATTAAAATGCAAATCAATGTATAACATTTTTGACATGCATTTTTCTGGATTTCAAATAAACCTACCATTAAAATTATAGACTGATCATGTCTTTGTCAGTGGGCAAACGTACAAAATCAGCAGGGGATCAAATACTTTTTTCCCTCACTGTACATATGTTTTCACACACCTGAGTCCATACATGTTAGAATCACCGATGGCAGTGATTACAGCTGTGAGTCTTTCTGGGTAAGTCTCTAAGAGCTTTGCACACCTGGACTGTACAATATTTTCACATTATTATTTAAAAAATTATTCAACCTCTGTCAAGTTGGTTGTTGTTGATTGCTAGACAGCCATATCCAAGTATTGCCATAGATTTTCAAGCTGATATAAGTCGAAACTGTAACTAGGCCAATCAGAAACATTCAATGTTGTCTTGGTAAGCAACTCCAGTGTATATTTGGCCTTGCGTTCTTGGTTATTGTCCTGCTTAAAGGTACATTTGTCTCCCGATGTCTGTTGGAAAGCAGACTGAATCAGGTTTTCCTCTAGGATTTTGCCTATACTTAGCTATATTCCATTTCTTTGTATCCTAAAAAAAACTCCCTAGACCTTGCAGATGACAAGCACACCCATAACATGATGCAGCCATAACCATGCAACCACCATTAGCCCGTCCTCCAACCCAGAGTAAAGATGTACAGTTATTGCCACGACTGTCTGCGTCCAGGCCCAGTACACCAGGCCTCTATGGACCAGCCCAGTACACCAGGCCTCCATGGACCAGCCCAGTACACCAGACATCCATGGACCAGCCCAGTACACCAGGCCTCCATGGACCAGCCCAGTACACCAGGCCTCCATGGACCAGCCCAGTACACCAGGCCTCCATGGACCAGCCCAGTACACCAGGCCTCTATGGACCAGCCCAGTAGACCAGGCCTCCATGGACCAGCCCAGTACACCAGGCCTCTATGGACCAGCCCAGTACACCAGGCCTCCATGGACCAGCCCAGTACACCAGGCCTCCATGGACCAGTCCAGTACACCAGGCCTCCATGGACCAGCCCAGTACACCAGGCCTCCATGGACCAGCCCAGTACACCAGGCCTCCATGGACCAGCCCAGTACACCAGGCCTCCATGGACCAGCCCAGCACACCAGGCCTCCATGGACCAGCCCAGTACACCAGGCCTCCATGGACCAGCCCAGTACACCAGGCCTCCATGGACCAGCCCAGTACACCAGGCATCCATGGACCAGCCCAGTACACCAGGCCTCCATGGACCAGCCCAGTACACCAGGCCTCCATGGACCAGCCCAGTACACCAGGCCTCCATGGACCAGCCCAGTACACCAGGCCTCCATGGACCAGCCCAGTACACCAGACATCCATGGACCAGCCCAGTACACCAGGCCTCCATGGACCAGCCCAGTACACCAGGCCTCCATGGACCAGCCCAGTACACCAGGCCTCCATGGACCACGCTGGGAGGCGTTACTATCCTCCTATCCGCTGATACATAAACAACAACAACATGTCATATTTTTATGCTGACTGTAAAGCATTCATTGTTTAAAATCTATGTTTGCAGGATATGGCCTTGGTTAAAGAATGACTTCAGTTAAGGTTTTCATAAAGTGACTGTGACATATGAATCAAGAGTAACCATGTGAAGACCAACCCCTAAAATCTCCCAACTAAAATTCGAAGACCTGGATCATTTTACACTATATCAATTTTCAATCAATCAATTTTATTTTATATAGCCCTTCTTACATCAGCTAATATCTCGAAGTGCTGTACAGAAACCCAGCCTAAAACCCCAAACAGCTAGTAATGCAGGTTTAGAAGCACGGTGGCTAGGAAAAACTCCCTAGAAAGGCGAAAACCTAGGAAGAAACCTAGAGAGGAACCAGGCTATGAGGGGTGGCCAGTCCTCTTCTGGCTGTGCCGGGTGGAGATTATAACAGAACCATGCCAAGATGTTCAAAAATGTTCATAAGTGACAAGCATGGTCAAATAATAATCAGGAATAAATCTCAGTTGGCTTTTCATAGCCGATCAATATATATACTGCAATACAGACTTATGTGAGAGCTGGGGATCACCTATGAAGAAAAGCAATGTCCAACAGAGTTCACAAAGCCTTGTTTACTTCCACATAAAAGCCATGACATTTTGCTTTTGTATGAAACATCTCTGGTTCGTTCAGGAAAAGATTAACTACGTCTACTTATCGCTTATCTGATATTCCTCACCTCCTACTCATTTATTCCTTTGTTCCCTGTCTCCTCCTCCATCTCTCCACTCGTTTGGCATTAGCATTTTAACTGTTGCATTTGCGATGCAGCGATATGTCCCATCGTCAGGACTGTAGGAAATCGGGAGCGTTTGGGAGCGTCACAGCCTTCCCTGTGCTGGTGTTGATAAACACCTCTAGTTTGGAACGTAGAGTTTACTGAAGTTGTCTGTTCACTCATTTACATTCTGGGTATTTTTGCATTTCTATTCCTTTTTTTTCCCGTAAAAATGAGAAAGATTGTGGACGTAATAGAAGAAATGTTTTGACAAATGTCAAATTTGATTTGAGATTTCTTCACTGTGTTATGAACGACTGGCATTGGATTAAGACAGCACATGTACAAATCATTTTCAGAGAATGATTGATGTTCTATTTCAAAATAAACTAACAATAATAAGCCATCAGGACTTCTCCTCGCCATCTGGGCTTTTTGAATTTGAATTTATAGAAGCTAAGCTATTCATCACTGGCATGTCGGGCTTTTTACGTTAGTGCCAATTCCTCTGTAGCTCAATTGGTAGAGCATGGCGTTTGTAACGCCAGGGTTGTGGGTTCGATCCCCAGGACCACCCATACGTAAAAATGTATGCACACGGCTTTGGATAAAAGCATCTGCTAAATGGCATATTATTATTAATTCCAGTGATAAAAGCACCTGCTCTTAGCCAAGTTATTATAGGAGAGGATTTCAGACAAAGCCACCTCTTTTGATTCAAATCTGATTTCAAATCAAGTCAAATCAAATTGTATTGGTCACATGCCGCCGAATTCAACAGGTGTAGTAGACCTTACAGTGAAATGCTTACTGACAAGCCCTTAACCAATAATGCAGTTTTAAGAAAAAGAAGTGTTAAGTAAAAAATAAAAAATAAAAAATAATTAAAGAGCAGCAGTAAAATAACAGTAGCGAGGCTATATACAGGGGGGTACCGGTACAGAGTCAATTTGCGGGGACATCGGTTAGTCGAGGTAATTGAGGTAATATGTACATGTAGGTAGAATTAAAGTGACTATGCATAGATAATAAACAGTGTAAAAGATTGGGGGGGGGGCAATGCAAATAGTCCGGGTAGCCATTTGATTAGCTGTTCAGGAGTCTTATGGCTTGGGGGTAGAAGCTGTTAAGAAGCCTTTTGGACCTAGACATGGCGCTCCGGTACCGCTTGCCAGTCCCTCAACAGGTTGATCTGTGAGCCCCTTCAGTGAGTCAGATTGCTGGAAGACGAAACAGCAGCCTTGAAATAGAACAGAGCAATTAAAAGTCAGCGTGGACTACGCTGTCATTGCAAAGTGCAGGCCGCCACCAATAATATGATGTGTTGTACATAGGTCCAAATGCGTCGCAGTAATGCAGTAACAACAAAATACCGGTGTGCCGTCTACTGTTGAAATGACGATGTCTGCTTTATTTAAAACAACAAAAAATACATTTTAGATGAAAAGAAGGCGAAAATGAAAGGAAATCCATAAACACCCATGCCATACCAAGGTTTTCCAGCACACAGCTTTGACCTACTACAGTAGCTATATTGGTCTATATTACGTCAAGCAATGTGTATGCAGGTTGCTTACGATTCAAACAGCCTAATTCATACTGTTAGAGGAGGTGCTCCCACAATAATGTGATTTGTGCCGCATACAAGTGAAAGTATTGCATTTTTCACACACCACACTAATCCCATTCCACTACCTTTTCAAGCTTTTGTTTTTATGACACTGAACACAAAATATAAACGCAACATGCAACAATTTCAAAAACTTTGACTGAGTTACAGTTCATATAAGGAAATCAGTCAAATGAAATGAATTCATTAGGCCCTATCTTATGGATTTCACATGACTGGGAATACAGATACGCATCTGTTGGTCACAGATACTTTAACAAAAAGGTAGGGGCGTGGGATCAGAAAACCAGTCAGTATCTGGTGTAACTACGATTTGCCTCATGCAGTGCGACAAATCTCCTTCGCATAGAGTTGATCAGGCTGTTGATTGTGGCCTGTGGAATGTTGTCCAGCTCCTCTTCAATGGCTGTGCGAAATTGCTGGATATTGCCGGGAACTGGAACACGCTGTCATACACGTCGAACCAGAGCATCCCAAACATGCTCAATAGATGAAATGTTTGGTGATTATGCAGGCCATGGAAGAACTGGGACATTTTCAGCTTCCAGGAATTGTGTACAGATCCTTGCGACATGTGGCCGTGCATTATCATGCTGAAACATGAGGTGATTGCGATGGATGAATGGCATGAAAATGGGTCTCAGGATCTCGTCACGGTATCTCTGCGTATTGAAATTACCATTGATAAAATGCAATTGTGTCCGTTGTCCGTAGCTTATGCCTGCCCATACCATAACCCTATTGCCATCATGGGGCACTCTGTTCACAATGTTGACATCAGCAAACCGCTCGCCCACACAAAGCAATACACGCTGTCTGCCGTCTGCCGGTACAGTTGAAACCGGGACTCATCTTCTCCAACATGTCAGTGGCCATCGAAGGTGAGCATTTGCTCACGGAAGTCGGTTACGATGCTGAACTGCAGTCAGGTCAAGACCATGGTGAGGACAACGAGCACGCAGATGAACTTCCCTGAGACGGTTTCTGACAGTTTGTGCAGAAATTCATCAGTTGTGCAAACCCACAGTTTCATCAGCTGTGCGGATGGCTGGTCTCAGACGACGGTTTGCAACTGCACATGGGGACAAAGATCGTACTTTTTGGAGAAATGTCCTCTGGTCTGATGAAACAAAAATAGAACTGTTTGGCCATAATGACCATCGTTATGTTTGGAGGAAAAAGGGGGGTGCTTGCAAGCCGAAGAACACCATCCCAACCGTGAAGCACGGGGGTGGCAGCATCATGCTGTGGGGGTGCTTTGCTGCAGGAGGGACTGGGCACTTCACAAAATAGATGGCATCATGAGGAAGGAAAATTATGTGGATATATTGGAGCAACATCTCAAGACATCAGTCAGGAAGTTAAAGCTTGGTCGCAAATGGGTCTTCCAAATGGACAATGACCACAAGCATACTTCCAAAGTTGTGGCAAAATGGCTTAAAGACAACAAAGTCAAGGTATTGGAGTGGCCATCACAAAGCCCTGACCTCAATCCTATAGAACAATTGTGGGAAGAACTGAAAAAGCGTGTGTGAGCAAGGAGGCCTACAAACCTGACTCAGTTACACCAGCTCTGTCAGGAAGAATGGGCCAAAATTCACCCAACTTATTGTGGGAAGCTTGTGGAAGGCTACCCGAAATGTTTGACCCAAGTTAAACAATTTAAAGGCAATGCTACCAAATACTAATTGAGTGTATGTAAACTTCTGACCCACTGGGAATGTGATGAAATAAATAAAAGCTTAAATAAATCATTCTCTCTACTATTATTCTGACATTTCACATTCTTAAAATAAAGTGGTGATCCTAACTGACCTAAGACAGGCAATTGGACTAGGATTAAATGTCAGGAATTGTGAAAAACTGAGTTTAAATGTATTTGGCTAAGGTGTATGTAAACTTCCGACTTCAACTCTACCTGGTAGGTTCCTTCATAATTTGTGTTAGATTGAGGTCATCTAGTTTAGATTGTAGGACGGCCGGGGTGTTAAGCATATCCCAGTTTAGGTCACCAAGCAGTATGAACTCTGAGGTTAGATGGGGGGCAAGCAATTCACAAATGGTGTCCAGGGCACAACTGGGGTCTGAGGGGGGTCTGTAGCAAGCGGCAACAGTGAGAGACTTATTTCTGGAAAGGTGGATTTTTAGAAGTAGAAGCTCAAACTGTTTGGGCACATACCTGGATAGTATGATAGAGCTCTGCAGGCTATCTCTACAGTAGATTGCAACTCCGCCCCCTTTGGCAGTTCTATCTAGACCTGAAAATGTTGTATTTCGGAATGGCAAAGCCATTTTTGGTGGCCTTCCTAAGCCAAGATTCAGACATTGCTAGAACATCAGGGTTGGCAGAGTGTGCTAACGCAGTGAATAAATCAAACTTGGGAAGGAGGCTTCTGATGTTAACATGCAAGAAACCAAGGCTTTTTACGGTTATAGAGCCTGTCTGCATCACCATAGAGCTGACTCATGTATAGAAGTCTATAGAGCCTGTCTGCATCACCGTAGAGCTGACTCATATATAGAAGTCTATAGAGCCTGACGTTGCTTCCAGAGGGTTTCTGGGTAGCGAGTGATGCAACCGAGGACAGACAGTTTTTTTACACGTTACGCGCTTCAGCACTCGGCGACCTCGTTCCGTGAGCTGGTCTACCACAGTTTCTATTATTATTATATTTATATATATATAGATATGGGTGGATCAACTCCAACATTGCAAATAGATTGCAGTTATATCAATTTAGCAGTTAGCATTGCAATTAGCATCATTTCCAATATCCCATACATCATTTTATATTTATCTATACAGTATATATATTATTTTTAATATATAATGTAGATCTCTTTTTTTTAATATATATATATTTTTTCCTTTATTATTGTCCCCTAATCCACCTCCCCTAATTGGAGTAAACTAATGGACAACAACACTTGGGCTTCTACTTCCAGCTTATGCATACTATATACATTTTACGGACACAGTGACTTTAAATTAGTTATCTTCTGATTGTTTTTAGTCCCATCCTTCAGCTACCGTCAACCCCTCCCATCTATCTCTGAAGACCATCCATATTTTTCAGCTGTGCTGTGATATTTCACAAAAGTTCTTGAACCTATATACATTTTGCTTGTAAACGTTTCCATCACTGTAGAAATTTGACGAACTGACTTGTTGTAAAGGTGACATTCTATGACGGTGCCACGCTGAAAGTCACTGAGCTCTTCAGTAAGGCCATTCTACTGCCAATGTTTGTCTATGGAGATTGCATGGCTGTGTGCTCAATTTTATACATCTTTCAGCAACAGGTGTGGCTGAAATAGCCAAATCCACTAATTTTAAGGGGTGTCCACATACTTTTGTATACAGTGTATTTAACCCCTTTTTTTGTTGGCACAGAACTAACTCCATACTTCCATAAAACATTTTAGCCGGTACCTGGTTACCTCCAGACGAGGCCCGTGACTCCTGTGGGGGTTGTAGGGCAAAACGTAGAAGACTATCGTGTTCATCTCATTTGACCATAGAGTGGTCATATTAGTTAGTAGGCCAAACCGTTCGGATGCTACAGATGTTTTCGTGAGGAGGCCGTTTTTCAGGACGTATGTTGGTTCTGACAAAACAGATGCAGAAGGCTGACATAGGCGGATGAGGTGGATTGAGACGCAGCCCGTGCAAAAACTATCTCTAGGAAATATCTCTAGCTTAAACTGACATATTGTGATGGGGATTTTTTTAAAATGTTACTTAGATTGACACGCGGGTGTGTCAATAGACTCTTAAGGATTTTAAAATATCAATTTTTTGTTTTTAATTTCCATGGGTTTTACACCGGAAGGTGATTTTCTGTTAAAGGGGAACTGCACCCACTGATTTGGCCTCATTTTTTGGCTTGCTCCTCAAGAAATGTTGGTGGGCCATGACGGAAGCCAAACATGAGTTGGCTTGTGGGTGTGGTTTGATGTGGGTGTGTCTTGGGTGTGTCCTTGCCACCACCAAGACACACCCATCTGTCAGAACCTTGCCCGCTACTGTTACCTTGGTAACATGTCAGAGTGATCATACCTTCCTGTCTGGTGGTAATGGGGTTACCTTGGTAACATGTCAGAGTGATCATACCTTCCTGTCTGGTGGTAATGGGGTTACCTTGGCAACATGTAAGAGTGGTCATACCTTCCTGTCTGGTGGTATTGGGGTTACC
>NC_059198.1:49818548-49873548 GCF_020615455.1 Coregonus clupeaformis | reverse complement strand
TATATGGTGAACACAGTAATCAGGCTGGTTCCACCAGGCTAGGTTATACCCTGGACATTATATGGTGAACACAGTGATCAGGCTGGTTCCACCAGGCTAGGTTATACCCTGGACATTATATGGAGAACACAGTGATCAGGCTGGTTCCTCCAGGCTAGGTTATACCCTGGACATTATATGGTGAACACAGTGATCAGGCTGGTTCCACCAGGCTAGGTTATACCCTGGACATTATATGGAGAACACAGTGATCAGGCTGGTTCCTCCAGGCTAGGTTATACCCTGGACATTATATGGTGAACACAGAGATCAGGCTGGTTCCTCCAGGCTAGGTTATACCCTGGACATTATATGGTGAACACAGAGATCAGGCTGGTTCCTCCAGGCTAGGTTATACCCTGGACATTATATGGGAACACAGTGATCAGGCTGGTTCCACCAGGCTAGGTTATACCCTGGACATTATATGGTGAACACAGTAATCAGGCTGGTTCCACCAGGCTAGGTTATACCCTGGACATTATATGGTGAACACAGTGATCAGGCTGGTTCCACCAGGCTAGGTTATATCCTGGACATTATATGGTAACACATTGATCAGGCTGGTTCCACCAGGCTAGGTTATATCCTGGACATTATATGGTAACACAGTGATCAGGCTGGTTCCACCAGGCTAGGTTATGCCCTGGACATTATATGCATGTAAGAAGTAGAAAATAAGCAACAAATAATGTCAGTTTACATAAATGATGTTTCACAATCGGGTTATGAAATGTATCAAAGTAAAGAAGTGGGTTACCTTCTGTATTTGTACAGGGCCCTAGTACACATGGGGATATCTTTGTGTAGTCTCTGTGGCTGAGTTATACAACTTTCAAAAGTCAATGACTTCAAACTGCTTTCTTTTACTTTCCTATCAATGGGAATTGAGTGAAGACTGTTGCGATCAATATTCACCTTCTGAAAACTGCAGGCAAATACTTTTGACTGTCCATGGTAAATTCTACACATATTTAGCGGTTAGTTCAAAACAGATTTTAGGTTTTAGAGGGCAACAGCCAGCAGACCAGTGTTTAAACCTTGCAACCCTTGCAGTTATACAAGCACACAAGTATCTGGCCAGCAACCTTCACCTGTCAGTAGCAACAGCTTTCACAGGCTCATCATTTGTACAAATACAGAAGGTAACCCACTTCTTTACTTTGATACATTTCATAACCCATCTTTCCCATCTTTCCTGGACTTTTACAGCTTGTTTCTAGCCTAAAGCATGCAGAGTTACGCATCTTATACGTTTATATAATCCTGGTTTCGCCACTGGAATGGCTGTGCACGGCAGAGTTGTCGACGATTATAAACCGGGTCGTTCGTGCCCTGAATGCTGAAAGCCGTGGTATATCAGACTAATATCAGACTAGTTTATATCAGACACAAAAAATATTTATACTGTTCTAACTATGTTGGAAGCCAGTTTATAATAGCAATACGACACCTCTGGGGTTTGTGGTATATTCCATTTACATTTTAGTCATTTAGCAGACGCTCTTATCCAGAGCGACTTGCAGTTAGTGAGTGCATACATTTTTCATACTTGGTATATGGCCAATATACCACGGCTAAGGGCTGTATCCATGTGTTGTGCCTAAGAACAGCCTTTAGCCGTGGTATATTGGCCATATCCCCCTCAGGCCTTATTGCTTAAATATCCAACACATGGCAGAGTTGTTTGTTTGGCACTGTTGATCAGCACACATTTGGATTAAAATATCAAGAATACAGGAGAAGGAGCATACTGGAATTTGTTATGGATGCTAAAAACTGGTGAGTTTTTCTGATGCTAGCAAGCATGCATTTGCAGACTGCAGTCATTGCACAAAAGAGGCGCTGTTTACATGTAACGTTAGCTAGCAATTTGTTTTCTCAGCAGTTTGAGTTGTGTCCTGTCTGACAGTGAAATATGTCTAGCTCTTACCGTAGCTTGGACTATGGAGTAGCTAGCTAGTTAGTGTTGCAAAAGCCCATTGCATGCACTGTAAGGTAGCAGTGTGACAATTTGCTAAATGTTTTGGTGTTGGTTTTGATGTACATTAGCTAGCTAGCTAGCTAGCTATGTTTTGTGGAAAGATTTAGGACTGGCATTTGGACGTGAGCTAGCTTCTGTGTCGAGGTCAGCTGTTGTTGTCTGGCTCTAGCTAGCTAATGGCTGAAGAAATTTGTGTAAAAACCTTCCATAACCAAATATGCCTAGCTACCTTTCTGTGCCTGTTCGTTAGCTAGATAGCTTTCAGCTGACTGGTGTAAGCTAGCTACAGAGGCTATCTACTGGACTTTGGACAAGCAAGCTAACCTTAGCTATTGTTATTTAGCTAGCTACCTAGCTAATAAAAATATCTGTTTGCATTTATAGATTAACCTCAGCTTGAATACTAGTCTCCTGAGTCTCCTGAGTGGCGCAGTGGTCTAAGGCACTGCATTGCAGTGCTAGCTGTGCCACTAGAGATCCTGGTTCGAATCCAGGCTCTGTCGCAGCCGGCCGCGACGGGGAGACTCATGGGCAGCGCACAATTAGCGTTGTCCAGGGTAGGGGAGGGAATGGCCGGCAGGGATGTAGCTCAGTTGATAGAGCATGGCGTTTGCAACGCCAGGGTTGTGGGTTCGATTCCCACGGGGGACCAGTATGAAAAAAATAAAATTTATAAAAATATGTATTCACTAACTGTAAGTCGCTCTGGATAAGAGCGTCTGCTAAATGACTAAAATGTAATGAATACCACCGTATAGCTAGATATCTACAGTAGCCTAGGTTTGATCGCATACACTTCTTATGACTGGGAGCCTGGTGCAAGTAGTTGTGTTGTTACCAAACAACCGAGTCAGTGGTGTTAGAACTCTGAGATTCGGCTAAAAAATATGTAGCACATCGTTGATTCTTAATGGACAGAAATAAGCATGTGAGAGCAATAAATTATAAATGTAATCAAAACTGTTGCCCCTAAAAACGTATTCAGATTTCAGCACATTTACGTCATTTAGCAGATGCTCTTATCCAGAGCGACTTACAAATTGGTGCATTCACCCTATAGCCAGTGGGATAACCACTTTACAATTATTATTATTATTATTATTATTATTATTATTATTTTTTTTTTGTTGGGGGGGGGGGTAGAAGGATTACTTTATCCTATCCCAGGTATTCCTTAAAGAGGTGGGGTTTCAAATGTCTCCGGAAGGTGGTGAGTGACTCCGCTGTCCTGGCGTCGTGAGGGAGCTTGTTCCACCATTGGGGTGCCAGAGCAGCGAACAGTTTTGACTGGGCTGAGCGGGAACTACGCTTCCGCAGAGGAAGGGAGCCAGCAGGCCAGAGGTGGATGAACGCAATGCCCTCGTTTGGGTGTAGGGACTGATCAGAGCCTGAAGGTACGGAGGTGCCGTTCCCCTCACTGCTCCATAGGCAAGCACCATGGTCTTGTAACGGATGCGAGCTTCAACTGGAAGCCAGTGGAGTGTGCGGAGGAGGGGGTGACGTGAGAGAACTTGGGAAGGTTGAACACCAGACGGGCTGCGGCATTCTGGATGAGTTGTAGGGGTTTAATGGCACAGGCAGGGAGCCCAGCCAACAGCGAGTTGCAGTAATCCAGACGGGAGATGACAAGTGCCTGGATTAGGACCTGTGCCGCTTCCTGTGTAAGGCAGGGTCGTACTCTCCGAATGTTGTAGAGCATGAACCTGCAGGATCGGGTCACCGCCTTGATGTTAGCGGAGAACGACAGGGTGTTGTCCAGGGTCACGCCAAGGCTCTTCGCACTCTGGGAGGAGGACACAACGGAGTTGTCAACCGTGATGGCGAGATCATGGAACGGGCAGTCCTTCCCCGGGAGGAAGAGCAGCTCCGTCTTGCCAGGGTTCAGCTTGAGGTGGTGATCCGTCATCCATACTGATATGTCTGCCAGACATGCAGAGATGCGATTCGCCACCTGGTTATCAGAAGGGGGAAAGGAGAAGATTAGTTGTGTATCGTCAGCGTAGCAATGATAGGAGAGGCCATGTGAGGATATGACAGAGCCAAGTGACTTGGTGTATAGGGAGAAAAGGAGAGGGCCTAGAACTGAGCCCTGGGGGGACACCAGTGGTGAGAGCACGTGGTGCGGAGACAGCTTCTCGCCACGCCACTTGGTAGGAGCGACCGGTCAGGTAGGACGCAATCCAGGAGTGAGCCGCGCCGGAGATGCCCAGCTCGGAGAGGGTGGAGAGGAGGATCTGATGGTTCACAGTATCAAAGGCAGCAGACAGGTCTAGAAGGACAAGAGCAGAGGAGAGAGAGTTAGCTTTAGCAGTGCGGAGAGCCTCCGTGACACAGAGAAGAGCAGTCTCAGTTGAATGACCAGTCCTGAAACCTGACTGGTTTGGATCAAGAAGGTCATTCTGAGAGAGATAGCAAGAGAGTTGGCTAAAGACGGCACGCTCAATAGTTTTGGAAAGAAAAGAAAGAAGGGATACTGGTCTGTAGTTGTTGACATCAGTGGGATCGAGTGTTGGTTTTTTTGAGAAGGGGTGCAACTCTCGCTCTCTTGAAGACGGAAGGGACATAGCCAGCGGTCAAGGATGAGTTGATCAGCGAGGTGAGGTAGGGGAGAAGGTCACCGGAGATGGTCTGGAGAAGAGAGGAGGGGATGGGGTCAAGCGGGCAGGTTGTTGGGCGGCCTGCAGTCACTAGTCGCAAGATTTTATCTGGAGAGAGAGGGAGAAAGAAGTCAAAGCATAGGGTAGGGCAGTGTGAGCAGGACCAGCAGTGTCATTAGACTTAACAAACGAGGATCGGATGTCGTCAACCTTCTTTTCAAAGTGGTTGACGAAGTCATCCACAGAGAGGGAAGAGGGGGGGAGGATTCAGCAGTGAGGAGAATGTGGCAAAGAGCTTCCTAGGGTTAGAGGCAGATGCTTGGAATTTAGAGTGGTAGAAAGTGGCCTTAGCAGCAGAAACAGATGAAGAAAATGTAGAGAGGAGGGAGTGAAAAGATGCCAGGTCGGCAGGGAGTTTAGTTTTCTTCCATTTCCGCTCAGCTGCCCGGAGCTCTGTTCTGTGAGCTCGCAATGAGTCATCAAGCCATGGAGCTGGAGGGGAGGACCGAGCCGGCCGGGAGGATAGGGGACACAGGGAGTCAAAGGATGCAGAAAGGGAGGAGAGGTGGGTTGAGGAGGCAGAATCAGGAGATTGGAGGGAGAAGGATTGAGCAGAGGGAAGAGATGATAGGATGGAAGAGGAGAGAGTAGTGGGAGAGAGAGAGCGAAGGTTGCGGCGGCGTTACATCTGTTTAGGGGCAGAGTGAGTAGTGTTGGAGGAGAGCGAGAGAGAAAAGGATACAAAGTAGTGGTCGGAGACATGGAGGGGAGTTGCAGTGAGATTAGTAGAAGAGCAACATCTAGTAAAGATGAAGTCAAGCGTATTGCCTGCCTTGTGAGTAGGGGGACGGTGAGAGGGTGAGGTCAAAAGAGGAGAGGAGTGGAAAGAAGGAGGCAGAGAGAAATGAGTCAAATGTAGACGTAGGGAGGTTGAAATCCCCCAAAAACTGTGAAGGGTGAGCCATCCTCAGGAAAGGAACTTATCAAGGCGTCAAGCTCATTGATGAACTCTCCAAGGGAACCTGGAGGGCGATAGATGACAAGGATATTAAGCTTAAATGGGCTAGTGACTGTGACAGCATGGAATTCAAATGAGGAGATAGACAGATGGGTTAGGGGGAAAAATTGAGAATGACCACTTGGGAGAGATGAGGATTCCTGTGCCACCACCCCTCTGACCAGATGCTCTCGGGGTATGCGAGAACACATGGTCAGACGAGGAGAGAGCAGTAGGAGTAGCAGTGTTTTCAGTGGTAATCCATGTTTCCGTCAGCGCCAGGAAGTCGAGGGACTGGAGGGTAGCATAGGCTGGGATGAAGTCAGCCTTGTTGGCAGCAGAACTGCAGTTCCAGAGGCTGCCTGAGACCTGGAACTCCAGGTGTGTGGTGCGTGCAGGGACCACCAGGTTAGAGAGGCAGCAGCCACGCGGTGTGAGGCGTTTGTGTAGCCTGTGCGGAGAGGAGAGAACAGGGATAGGCAGAGGCATAGTTGACAGGCTGTAGCAGATGGCTACAATAATGCAGAGGAGATCGGAATGAAATGAACTAAACATCTGGGAAAGGAGCAGGGCCTCCCTCACCAAAAAAATATAACTCTCCCAACTTCCACCTCAGAAACTATAATTGTTTCACTGAACCACCCGAATAAAACTCTCCCAACTTCCACTTTAGAAATTAGAATTGTTGTAAACTACAGCGGTTCAATGTTTCAAGGAATGGACTCAACTTACTTTATTCAGCTAGCTAACTATGACGCCATAGCTAACTAGCATGCTAGCATCCAATAACACACAGTTTAGCACCAATACTTGGTTACAACAAACTACCAATAGTGTGTTAACACACTAAACAGATAATTTGTGTCCGTGTCTAGTTCTTTCATAACGCAGCAATAATTAAACGTTGGCTAGCTAGCAGAAAGATATTGTATTTAGCTACTACAGTACAGCTAGCTGGTAGTGTTGGCTAGCTAGCAATGGCTGCTGTGTTGACTTTGTTTGAAAAACGCCGCTGCGATCGAATGTAGCTGGCTAAAAGGATATTGTATTTAGTAGCTACCGTTGCTAATAGCTACTCGCCAGCTAGTTCAGGAGGTGAGTTAGCTAGCTAGCTTCGTGCTACACCCGGCACCGCCGAATACAAAAAGTAACCTACAATAACTACATACAACAACTACCCACAACAGCCCACGATGCCTACCTATAATACCTAATAATATACAGCCCACGATGCCTACCTATAATACCTAACTACAATCTAAATACATAGTTTAAGCCTTACTCGACAAAGCCCAAGCTATGTATAAAGCCAAACTTACCCGACGCCAGCTGTCTGGGTGGCAGACTGCAATCAGTAGCTGTAATTAAGTAAAGCAGCTACCAACCACCTAACGTTAATGCCTCGGATAATGAGGTTAGAAACACAGCTGAATGGTAGGCAGCTAGCTGGCTCAATCACAGGTACTCTTAAGCGTGAAATAACATTGGAAACAACTAACCACAGTTGCTAAAAGTTACCAGTAGCTACCCGCTAGCTAGCTAGCTTTGTTGGTCCAAGTAGCGGGTTAGCTAGCCTCGTGCTTCGCCGGGGTCCGCCGAATACAATACTTACCTACAATGATTACCTACAATAACCTACAATAACCTACAATAACTACCTAAGTAAGCTACCTATAATACCTAACTACAATACCTACCTACAATCTAAATACATGGTTTAAGCTTTACTCAACACCATATAAGAAGCCAAGCTTACCTCCTGCTAGAGAAAACACAACCTCTCCCGACCACCTCCCGACCACCGTCATTAGGTAGCCTCAACAGCACTCTGTAGGTTAGCACCATGGTCTAGCCGGAGGATAGATATTTTCCGTCCTCCTCTGGGTACATTGAATTCAATACAAAACCTAGGAGGCTTATGGTTCTCACTCCCTTCCGTAGACTTACACAGTAATTATGACGACTTCCGGAGGACGTCCTTCAACCTATCAGAGCTCTTGCAGAATGAACTGACATGTTGTCCATCCAATCTAAGGATCAGAAAATGAATCTAGTACTGAAAGCATAATCTACAGCTAGCTAGCACTGCAGTGCATAGTTGACTCAAAGAGAGAGAAAGACAATAGTTGAACAGTTTTTAACAAATTCATTTCTTCAAAAATTAAGGTGAAGCAGCAGAGAGCGAGAGAGATATTTTGTTGTATGTTTTTTTTCTTTCAGTTTCACTTACACTTGCTAATGCAGCTAATTTAGCCTACTCAACAACCTGACTCAAACAGAGAGGAATTATATATATGTTGGCTAGCTGGCTAAGGCATGACAACTCTTCCAATTCAAGGTAAGCTTTCGTTTTTATTAATTTGTTGTAGCAACCTCATGATGGGTACAGGGTAAATTCAAGTATCATGTAGTAGCCTAAAACTATCAATGTCACGTTGAACTGGGTGAACGGAATATGAATGACAGACAGTCATCCAATATGCTGTAAAATAAATAAGGCCATGCTCATAAAAAAAGTAAAAAATCCTCCCTAATCTTAAACAGCAGCTACCACCACTGATGCACGCATGCAGGCACACACACACACACACAAAACAATTATGTTATTACACTAACTTGGGCACACAGAGCAAAGTACACAACTTACAGACATACGGTACACTTCTCATTTCATTTGTAAATCCGCCGTACTCCAGCATAGACAAGCCAGCGTGTTCCAGGTCTCAGATACCACACGACCTACACACTGCTCACAGCTTCTTCTCATCGACAATTAAATCTCTCTACTTTTAATTAAAGGTTAGTGGGCTGGAATAAAGCTTATCAGGGGCAGCAGTCAGTTAGAGCAGAGGGGAGCAGTAAAATCCCTGGGTGAAACCCATTCACATGGTTTATCCTCTCTCTCCTTCGTTCAGCAGAGATAGAGACTATCTGATATGCACTGGGGAAACCTTGTCTTTGTGCGTCTGTCTGTCTCTGCCACGTCACTCCGACATATGTCACGGTGCCGCTGTGAGTCTTAGAGCAGCCGGAGAGGTAAGACGTCATGCTTATGGACGCCATGCTTGTCAGACGCCACCATCTATGAGGCGAGCCAAGCTGAGCTGAGCTGAGCTGAGCTTACGTTCCCCTGCACTGTTTGATCTGACTGAGAACTACTCCAGTATCACAGGATTAACATAAGACTGAAAGGTAATGGACTGAGTACTGAACCTAGGGGAACACCACATCACACAGAAAATGACAGAAGCAGAAAACTAATTATTGCGTATTTAAAGAAGTAAATTCCCCTGCGACTGGCCCCATGCTGGGAAAATGAAGCCATTTATTCGCTCCATCTCTGGCTTGGAGATGCTTTTCATTAGGATTCTGATTTGCATTCAGATGAAAAAAAGATGCTTGTTGCATGCCTATACACAACCCTGCTCCTGCTCCAACTAAAGATATAATTAATTTCTGATAAGGGTTGATGTCTACTTTGTTAGAGCAAATATGACGTGGGTTGGAACAACACTGCATGGACTCCATTACATTGCAACGATTCACAGGGAAAATGTAGGTTAATAGGACTGAGGTTCACACTATTCCTAGGGGGTAAAAATGATATTTACACTACCGGTCAAAAGTTTTAGAACACCTACTCATTCAAGGGTTTTTCTTCATTTTGACTATTTTCTACATTGTGGAATAATAGCGAAGACATCAAAACTATGAAATAATACATATGGAATCATGTAGTAACCAAAAAAGTGTTAAACAATTCAAAATATATTTTATATTTCAGATTCTTTAAATAGCCACCCTTTGCCTTGATGACATCTTTGCACACTCTTGGCATTTTCTCAAGCAGCTTCACCTGGAAAGCTTTTCCAACAGTCTTGAAGGAGTTCCCACATATGCTGAGCACTTCTTGGCTGCTTTTCCTTCACTCTGCCGTCCGACTCATCCCAAACCATCTAAATTTGGTTGAGGTCGGGGGATTGTGGAGGCCAGGTCATCTGATGCAGCACTCCATCACTCTCCTTCTTGGTAAAATAGCCCTTACACAGCCTGGAGGTGTGTTGGGTCATTGTCCTGTTGAAAAACAAATGATAGTCCCACTAACCCCAAACCAGATGGGATGGCGTATTGCTGCAGAAGGCTGTGGTAGCCATGCTGGTAAAGCGTGCCTTGAATTCTAAATGAATCACAGACAGTGTCACCAGCAAAGCACCCCCACACCATAACACCTCCTCCTCCATGCTTTACAGTGGGAAATACACATGCGGAGATCATCCGTTCACCCACACCGCGTCTCACAAAGACACGGCGGTTGGAACCAAAAATCTCAAATTTGGACTCCAGACCAAGGGACACATTTCCACCGGTCTAATGTCCATTGCTCGTGTTTCTTGGCCCAAGCAGGTCTCTTCTTATTATTGGTGTCCTTTATTAGTGGTTTCTTTGCAGCAATTCGACCATGAAGGCCTGATTCACGCAGTCTCCTCTGAACAGTTGATGTTGAGATGTGTCTGTTACTTGAACAATGTGAAGCATTTATTTGGGCTGCAATTTCTTAGGCTGGTAACTCGAATGAACTTATCCTCTGCAGCAGAGGTAACTCTGGGTCTTCCATTGCTGTGGTGGTCCTCATGAGAGCCAGTTTCATCATTGCGCTTGATGGTTTTTGCGACTGCACTTGAAGAAACGTTCAAAGTTCTTGAAATGTTCCGTACTGACTAACCTTCATGTCTTAAAGTAATGATGGACTGTCCTTTCTCTTTGCTTATTTGAGCTGTTCTTGCCATGATATGGACTTGGTCTTTCCCAAATAGGGCTATCTTCTGTATACCCCCCTCTACCTTGTCACAACACAACTGATTGGCTCAAACGCATTAAGAAGGAAATACATTCCACAAATTAACTTTTAAGAAGGCACACCTGTTGATTGAAATTAATTCCAGGTGACTACCTCATGAAGCTGGTTGAGAGAATGCCAAGAGTGTGCAAATCTGTCATCAAGGCAAAGCGTGGCTATTTGAAGAATCTCAAATATAAAATATATTTTGATTTGTTTAACACTTTTTTGGTTACTACATGATTCCATATGTGTTATTTCATAGTTTTTATGTCTTCACTATTATTCTACAATGTAGAAAATAGCAAAAATGAAGAAAAACCATTGAATGAGTAGGTGTTCTAAAACTTTTGACCGGTAGTGTATATCTATATATCTATGGTCAAAAATAAAACATATGCCGATGCTTGTTGTTGGAGGAGAGAGGTGGTGGTGGAAAATGAAAACATGGGGCTGAAAACATGTTGTTGAGCAAGTTGAGGTGACTAAACTGCTTGGAGTAACCCTGGATTGTAAACTGTCATGGTCAAAACATATTGATACAACAGTAGCAAACATGGAGAGAGGTCTGTCCATTATAAAGCGCTGCTCTACCTTCTTAACAGCAGTATCAACAAGGCAGGTCCTACAGGCCCTAGTTTTGTCGCACCTGGACTACTGTTCAGTCGTTTGGTCAGGTGCCACAAAGAGGGACTTAGGAAAATGTCAATTGGCTCAGAACAGTGCAACACAGCTGGCCCTTGGATGTACACAGAGAGCTAACATTAATAATATGCATGTCAATCTCTCCTGGCTCAAAGTGGAGGAGAGATTGACTTAATCACTACTTGTATTTGTGAGAGGTATTGACATGTTGAATGCCCCAAGCTGTCTGTTTGAATTACTGCCACACAGCACGGACACCCTGTCACGCCCTGGCTCTGGGGACTCTTAAATGTTGAGCGAGGGTGTGTAGTTTCTATGTTGTGTTTTCTATGTTTAGTTTCTAGATCGTTTAGATCTATGTTGGCCAGGGTGGTTCCCAATCAGAGGCAGCTGTAGCTCGTTGTCTCTGATTGGGGACCATACTTAGGTAGCCTGTTGGCACTAGTGGGTTGTGGGATCTTGTTCCGTGTAAGGTATGTTGTTTGTATGCTACCTTGGACTTCACGTTTCGTTTGTAGTTTTGTCGTGTGTTTAGTCGTTAATAAACATGTATGCATATCACGCATATCACGCCTTGGTCCTTCTCGTCCGTAAACGATCGTGACAGAAGATCCCACCAATCCTGGATCAAGCAGCGTGACGAGGAGAGAGGATGGACTTGGGAGGAGATGAGCGAGAGTCTGGCAAGAGGGATGGAGGCCATGATCACGGGGGAGAGACAATCCCCAAAAATGTTTAGGGGGGGCTCACGCCGTGGACGACGAGGCAGCAGGAGGCCGCGATAGAGCGGTTCCGCTGTTTAGCAGAGGAGGCCACCAGATTAGGGGGGTCATTGGTTCAGAGGGAGCAGAAGGAAAGTGTAGAGGCACGGCGAGAGGAGCTGGTTAGGCAGCAGAAGGAGCGGGGGTTAATGAAGGAACCCAGTCCCGCTCCTCGCACCAATCAAGTGGTGCGTGTCGCCAGTCCGGTCCGGCCCGCTCCTGCTTCCCGCACTAAGCCAGTGGTGTGTGTTCCCAGTACGGTTCGGCCCGTTCCTGCTCCTCGCATCAAGCCAGTGGTGCGCGTCGCCAGCCCCGTCCGGCCTGTTCCTGTCCCTCGCACCAAGTCAGTGGTGCGCGTCGCCAGCCCGGCCCTGCCTGTTCCTGCCCCTCGCACCAAGCCAGTGGTGCGCGTCGCCAGCCTGGTCCGACCTGTTCCTGTCCCTCGCACCAAGTCAGTGGTGCGCGTCGCCAGCCCGGCCTGGCCTGTTCCTGCCCCTCGCACCAAGTCAGTGGTACGTGTCGCCAGCCCAGTCCGACCTGTGCCTGTCCCTCGCACCAAGGCAGTGGTGCGCGTCGTCAGCCCAGTCCGGCCTGTTCCTGCTCCCCGCACCAAGCCAGGGGTGCGCGTCATCAGCCAGGTTCGGCCCGTTCCTACTCCCCGCTCCAAGCCAGTGGTGCGTGTGTCCAGTCCGGCACGGCCCGTGCCTGTTCCACCGGTGCCTGGTCCGGCACCGGTCAGCTGCTCCACTCCGGAGCCAGAGCAATCCGCTCCACCGGGGTCCAGTCCAGCTCCGGTCAGCGGCTCCACTCCGGAGCCAGAGCAGTCCGCTCCACCGGTGCCTGATCCAGCTCTGGTCAGCGGCTCCACTCCGTAGCCAGAGCAGTTCGATCCACCGTCGTCGGGTCCAGCTCCAGTCAGCGGTTCCAGACCAGACCAGGGGCGCAACAGGGAGGCGGATAATAGGTGGTGGTCACGCCCGGAGCCGGATCCGCCTCCGAGGTGGAATGCCCACCCGGCCCCTACCCTGTTATGTTTAGGTTGCGCGGTCGGAGTCCACACCTTTGGGGGGGGGGGAGGGGGGTGGTACTGTCACGCCCTGGCTCTGGGGACTCTTAAATGTTGAGCCAGGGTGTGTAGTTTCTATGTTGTGTTTTCTATGTTTAGTTTCTAGATCGTTTAGATCTATGTTGGCCAGGGTGGTTCCCAATCAGAGGCAGCTGTAGCTCGTTGTCTCTGATTGGGGACAATACTTAGGTAGCCTGTTGGCACTAGTGTGTTGTGGGATCTTGTTCCGTGTAAGGTATGTTGTTTGTATGCTACCTTGGACTTCACGTTTCGTTTGTTGTTTTGTCGTGTGTTTAGTCGTTAATAAACATGAATGCATATCACGCTGCGCCTTGGTCCTTCTCGTCCGTAAACGATCGTGACACACCCATGCATACCCCACAAGACATGCCACCAGAGGTCTCTTCACAGTCCCCAAGTCCAGAACAGACTATGGGAGGCGCACAGTACTACATGGAGCCATGACTACATGGAACTCTATTCCACATCAGGTAACTGATGCAAACAGTAAAATTAGATTAAAAAACTGATAAAAATACACCTTATGGAACAGCGGGGACTGTGAAGCAACACAAACACAAACATAGGCACAGACACATGCATACGCACACATGATAACATACGCACTACACACACACTTACACATGGATTTTGTGTTGTAGATATGTGGTAGTAGAGTAGTGGCCTGAGGGCACACACTTAATATGTTGTGAAATCTGTTATGAATGTATTGTAATGTAATCTTTTAAAAATTGTATAACTGCCTTAATTGGGCTGGACCCCATGAAGAGTACTTACTGCCTTGGTAGCAGATACATAATAAATCCAAATATAAATCCAAATACCTTCTTCATTTATGTCAGAGGGAAAGAGAGAGAGCAGGTCTCTCATGAGAAAAACCCAAGTTAATTACTGTTCGTTCGCCCATGGAGGAGAGAGCCGTTAGCAGGAATCTGAGAACAGTGTTCTTTATGAGAGAAATTAGAGTAAATATAATTTGCAGTCTATCAAAGGGTTAGCTACAACAGTTTACTGTACTGTCAGTTACTGTATTGTACTGTAGTGTACTGTAGTGTACTGTAGTGTAGTGCACTGTAGTGTACTGTGGTGTATTATAGTGTGGTGTACTGTCATGTACTGTACTGTAGTTTTCATGTATTATAGTGTAGTGTAGTGTTCTATAGTGTAGTGTACTGTTATGTACTGTACTGTACTGTAGTGTAGTGTACTGTAGTGTATGATAGTGTAGTGTATTATAGTGTACTGTACTGTACTGTAGTGTATTATAGTGTAGTGTAATGTCATGTACTGTCATGTAGTGTTGTGTATCATAGTGTACTGTCCTGTAGTTTAGTGTATTATAGTGTACTGTACTGTAGTGTATATACTGTAGTGTACTGCAGTGTACTGTATTAATCTCACTGCAACTCCCCTCCATGTCTCCGACCACTACTTTGTTTCCTTTTCTCTCTCGCTCTCCTCCAACACTACTCACTCTGCCCCTACACAGATGGTAATGCGCCGCCGCAACCTTCGCTCTCTCTCTCCCACTACTCTCTCCTCTTCCATCCTATCATCTCTTCCCTCTGCTCAATCCTTCTCCCTCCAATCTCCTGATTCTGCCTCCTCAACCCTCCTCTCCTCCCTTTCTGCATCCTTTGACTCTCTGTGTCCCCTATCCTCCCGGCCGGCTCGGTCCTCCCCTCCAGCTCCGTGGCTTGATGACTCATTGCGAGCTCACAGAACAGAGCTCCGGGCAGCGGAGCGGAAATGGAAGAAAACTAAACTCCCTGCCGACCTGGCATCTTTTCACTCCCTCCTCTCTACATTTTCTTCATCTGTTTCTGCTGCTAAGGCCACTTTCTACCACTCTAAATTCCAAGCATCTGCATGTCCCTTCCGTCTTCAAGAGAGCGAGAGTTGCTCCCCTTCTCAAAAAACCAACACTCGATCCCACTGATGTCAACAACTACAGACCAGTATCCCTTCTTTCTTTTCTTTCCAAAACTATTGAGCGTGCCGTCTTTAGCCAACTCTCTTGCTATCTCTCTCAGAATGACCTTCTTGATCCAAACCAGTCAGGTTTCAGGACTGGTCATTCAACTGAGACTGCTCTTCTCTGTGTCACGGAGGCTCTCCGCACTGCTAAAGCTAACTCTCTCTCCTCTGCTCTTGTCCTTCTAGACCTGTCTGCTGCCTTTGATACTGTGAACCATCAGATCCTCCTCTCCACCCTCTCCGAGCTGGGCATCTCCGGCGCGGCTCACCCCTGGATTGCGTCCCTACCTGACCGGTCGCTCCCTACCAAGTGGCGTGGCGAGAAGCTGTCTCCGCACCACGTGCTCTCACCACTGGTGTCCCCCAGGGCTCAGTTCTAGGCCCTCTCCTTTTCTCCCTATACACCAAGTCACTTGGCTCTGTCATATCCTCACATGGCCTCTCCTATCATTGCTACGCTGTCGATACACAACTAATCTTCTCCTTTCCCCCTTCTGATAACCAGGTGGCGAATCGCATCTCTGCATGTCTGGCAGACATATCAGTATGGATGACGGATCACCACCTCAAGCTGAACCCTGGCAAGACGGAGCTGCTCTTCCTCCCGGGGAAGGACTGCCCGTTCCATGATCTCGCCATCACGGTTGACAACTCCGTTGTGTCCTCCTCCCAGAGTGCGAAGAGCCTTGGCGTGACCCTGGACAACACCCTGTCGTTCTCCGCTAACATCAAGGCGGTGACCCGCTCCTGCAGGTTCATGCTCTACAACATTCGGAGAGTACGACCCTGCCTTACACAGGAAGCGGCACAGGTCCTAATCCAGGCACTTGTCATCTCCCGTCTGGATTACTGCAACTCGCTGTTGGCTGGGCTCCCTGCCTGTGCCATTAAACCCCTACAACTCATCCAGAATGCCGCAGCCCGTCTGGTGTTCAACCTTCCCAAGTTCTCTCACGTCACCCCCTCCTCCGCACACTCCACTGGCTTCCAGTTGAAGCTCGCATCCGTTACAAGACCATGGTGCTTGCCTATGGAGCAGTGAGGGGAACGGCACCTCCGTACCTTCGGGCTCTGATCAGTCCCTACACCCAAACGAGGGCATTGCGTTCATCCACCTCTGGCCTGCTGGCTCCCCTTCCTCTGCGGAAGCATAGTTCCCGCTCAGCCCAGTCAAAACTGTTCGCTGCTCTGGCACCCCAATGGTGGAACAAGCTCCCTCACGACGCCAGGACAGCGGAGTCACTCACCACCTTTCCGGAGACATTTGAAACCCCACCTCTTTAAGGAATACCTGGGATAGGATAAAGTAATCCTTCTCCCCCCCCCCAAAATTGTAAAGTGGTTATCCCACTGGCTATAGGGTGAATGCACCAATTTGTGAGTCGCTCTGGATAAGAGCGTCTGCTAAATGACGTAAATGTGCCCTTGAGCAAGGCACTTAACCCTAATTGCTCCTGTAAGTCGCTCTGGATAAGAGCGTCTGCTAAATGACTAAAATGTAAATGTAATTATAGTTTAGTGTACTGTAGTGTAGTGTAATGTATTATAGTGTACTGTATTATAGTGTACTGTAATGTACTATAATGTCTTATAGTGTAGTGTATTATAGTGTAGTGTATTGTACTGTAGTGTACTGTACTGTAGTGCAGTGTATTATAGTTTAATGTACTGTACTGTACTGTACTGTAGTGTAGTGTATTATAGTGTAGTGTACTGTACTGTACTGTAGTGTAGTGTACTGTAGTGTAGTGTATTGCAGTGTAGTGTAGTGTACAGTAGTGTAGAGTACTGTAATGTAGTGTATTATAGTGTACTGTAGTGTACTGTAGTGTAGTGTATTGTAGTGTAGTGTATTATCGTGTAGTGTAGTGTACTGTAGTGTAGTGTAGTGTTGTGTATTATAGTGTAGTGTACTGTACTGTAGTGTACTGTAGTGTAGTGTATTATAGTGTAGTGTATTGTACTATACTGTAGTGTAGTGTACTGGAGTGTATTATAGTGTAGTGTACTGTATTATAGTATAATGCACTGTAGTGTAGTGTACTGCACTGTAGTGTAGTGTATTATAGTGTAGTGTAGTGTATTATAGTGTTGTATAATATAGTGTAGTGTATTATAGTGTACTTTACTGTACTGTAGTGTAGTGTATTATAGTGTACTGTACTGTACTGTAGTGTACTGTAGTGTAGTGTATTATTGTGTAGTGTATTGTACTGTACTGTAGTGTAGTGTACTGTAGTGTATTATAGTGTAGTGTACTGTATTATAGTATAATGCACTGTAGTGTAGTGTACTGCACTGTAGTGTAGTGTATTATAGTGTAGTGTAGTGTATTATAGTGTAGTATAATATAGTGTAGTGTATTATAGTGTACTTTACTGTACTGTAGTGTAGTGTATTATAGTGTACTGTACTGTACTGTAGTGTACTGTAGTGTAGTGTATTATAGTGTAGTGTATTGTACTGTAGTGTAGTGTACTGTAGTGTATTATAGTGTAGTGTACTGTATTATAGTATAATGCACTGTAGTGTAGTGTACTGCACTGTAGTGTAGTGTATTATAGTGTAGTGTAGTGTATTATAGTGTAGTATAATATAGTGTAGTGTATTATAGTGTACTTTACTGTACTGTAGTGTAGTGTATTATAGTGTACTGTACTGTAGTGTACTGTAGTGTATTATAGTGTACTGTAGTGCAGTGTACTGCACTGTAGTGTTGTGTATTATAGTGTAGTGTACTGTAGTGTAGTGTACTGTAGTGTAGTGTATTATAGTATAGTGTAGTGTACTATAGTGTAGTGTATTATAGTGTAGTTTATTATAGTGTAGTATATTATAGTGTAGTGTAGTGTACTGTACTGTTTTATAGTGTACATTACTGTACTGTAGTGTACTGTAGTGTAGTGTATTATAGTATAGTTTAGTGTAATGTAGTGTAGTGTATTATAGTGTAGTTTAGTGTACTGTAGTGTAGTGTATTATAGTGTAGTGTACAGTAGTGTAGTGTATTATAGTGTAGTGTGGTGTAGTGTATTGTACTGTAGTGTACTGTAGTGTAGTGTACTGTAGTGTATTATAGTGTAGTGTACTATATTATAGTGTAATGTACTGTAGTGTAGTGTACTGCACTGTAGTGTAGTGTTAGTGTATTATAGTGTAGTGTAGTGTATTATATTGTAGTATATTATAGTGTAGTGTATTATAGTGTACTTTACTGTACTGTAGTGTAGTATAGTGTAGTGTACTGTAGTGTAGTGTACTTTAGTGTATTGTAGTGTTCTGTAGTGTAGTGTACTGCACTGTAGTGTTGTGTATTATAGTGTAGTGTACTGTACTGTACTGTAGTGTAGTGTAGTGTAGTGTAGTGTACTGTAGTGTAGTATATTATAGTGTAGTGTACTGTAGTGTACTGTAGTGTATTATAGTGTAGTGTACTGTATTATAGTGTAGTGTATCATAGTGTAGTGTCGTTTATTATAGTGTAGTATATTATAGTGTAGTGTACTGTACTGTACTGTACTGTACTGTATTATAGTGTACTTTACTGTACTGTAGTGTACTGTCGTGTAGTGTACTGTACTGTAGTTTACTGTAGTGTAGTGTATTATAGTGTAGTTTAGTGTAATGTAGTGTAGTGTATTATAGTGTAGTTTAGTGTACTGTAGTGTAGTGTATTATAGTGTAGTTTAGTGTAGTGTAGTGTACTGTCGTGTAATGTAGTGTAGTGTAGTGTAGTGTAGTGTAGTGCAGTGTAGTGTTGTGTATTATAGTGTAGTGTACTGTACTGTACTGTATTATAGTGTACTTTACTGTAGTTTAGTGTATTATACTGTAGTGTACTGTACTGTAGTTTAGTGTACTGTAGTGTAGTGTATTATAGTGTAGTGTACTGTAGTGTTGTGTACTTTAGTGTATTATAGTGTTCTGTAGTGTAGTTTAGTGTAATGTAGTGTAGTGTATTATAGTGTAGTGTACAGTAGTGTAGTGTATTATAGTGTAGTGTGGTGTAGTGTATTGTACTGTAGTGTACTGTAGTGTAGTGTACTGTAGTGTATTATAGTGTAGTGTACTGTATTATAGTGTAAATTACTGTAGTGTAGTGTACTGCACTGTAGTGTATTATAGTGTAGTGTAGTGTATTATATTGTAGTATATTATAGTGTAGTGTATTATAGTGTACTTTACTGTACTGTAGTGTAGTATAGTGTAGTGTACTGTAGTGTAGTGTACTTTAGTGTATTATAGTGTTCTGTAGTGTAGTGTACTGCACTGTAGTGTTGTGTATTATAGTGTAGTGTACTGTACTGTACTGTAGTGTAGTGTAGTGTAGTGTACTGTAGTGTAGTATATTATAGTGTAGTGTACTGTACTGTAGTGTACTGTATTATAGTGTACTGTACTGTACTGTAGTGTACTGTAGTGTAGTGTATTATAGTGTAGTGTATTGTACTGTACTGTAGTGTAGTGTACTGTAGTGTATTATAGTGTAGTGTACTGTATTATAGTATAATGCACTGTAGTGTAGTGTACTGCACTGTAGTGTAGTGTATTATAGTGTAGTGTAGTGTATTATAGTGTAGTATAATATAGTGTAGTGTATTATAGTGTACTTTACTGTACTGTAGTGTAGTGTATTATAGTGTACTGTACTGTAGTGTACTGTAGTGTATTATAGTGTATTATATATAGTGTAGTGTACTATAGTGTAGTGTATTATATTATTATTATAGTGTAGTATATTATAGGTAGTGTAGTGTACTGTACTGTAGTGTTGTGTATTATAGTGTAGTGTACTGTAGTGTAGTGTACTGTAGTGTAGTGTATTATAGTATAGTGTAGTGTACTATAGTGTAGTGTATTATAGTGTAGTTTATTATAGTGTAGTATATTATAGTGTAGTGTAGTGTACTGTACTGTTTTATAGTGTACATTACTGTACTGTAGTGTACTGTAGTGTAGTGTATTATAGTGTAGTTTAGTGCAATGTAGTGTAGTGTATTATAGTGTAGTTTAGTGTACTGTAGTGTAGTGTATTATAGTGTAGTGTACAGCAGTGTAGTGTATTATAGTGTAGTGTGGTGTAGTGTATTGTACTGTAGTGTACTGTAGTGTAGTGTACTTTAGTGTATTATAGTGTAGTGTACTGTATTATAGTGTAATGTACTGTAGTGTAGTGTACTGCACTGTAGTGTAGTGTATTATAGTGTAGTGTAGTGTATTATATTGTAGTATATTATAGTGTAGTGTATTATAGTGTACTTTACTGTACTGTAGTGTAGTATAGTGTAGTGTACTGTAGTGTAGTGTACTTTAGTGTATTATAGTGTTCTGTAGTGTAGTGTACTGCACTGTAGTGTTGTGTATTATAGTGTAGTGTACTGTACTGTACTGTAGTGTAGTGTAGTGTACTGTAGTGTAGTATATTATAGTTTAGTGTACTGTAGTGTACTGTAGTGTATTATAGTGTAGTGTACTGTATTATAGTGTAGTGTATCATAGTGTAGTGTAGTTTATTATAGTGTAGTATATTATAGTGTAGTGTACTGTACTGTACTGTATTATAGTGTACTTTACTGTACTGTAGTGTACTGTCGTGTAGTGTACTGTACTGTAGTTTACTGTAGTGTAGTGTATTATAGTGTAGTTTAGTGTAATGTAGTGTAGTGTATTATAGTGTAGTTTAGTGTACTGTAGTGTAGTGTATTATAGTGTAGTTTAGTGTAGTGTAGTGTACTGTCGTGTAATGTAGTGTAGTGTAGTGCAGTGTAGTGTACTGTACTGTATTATAGTGTACGTTACTGTAGTGTATTATAGTGTAGTTTAGTGTATTATACTGTAGTGTACTGCACTGTAGTTTAGTGTACTGTAGTGTAGTGTATTATTGTGTAGTGTAGTGTAGTGTAGTGTATTATAGTGTAGTGTAGTGTAGTGTAGTGTATTGTGTATTCTCTGATCAGTCCCCCTCTAAAGGCTTATTGGTTATATATGGTCAGAAGATACATGCATCAGCAAGCACACAGAAAACACACACATACACACACATTACACACATTACTCTATCACATAATATTTTCCATAATAACTATATTTTCTATAATAATTGAGAGGGAGTTTTATTGTGTGTGTGTGTGTGTATATCCGTGTGTGTGTGGGAGAATGTACATAAACAGAAAATCAAAGTATGTGATGTCCTCGCGCACAGCTTTTAGCGTTAACGTAGCCAACTGCTCAAATAGATCGAAGTGACAATTTCTAAGTAGTTTCCTGGCAATTGAGGCAGCAGGTCCTTTTTATCTGCTCTGAAAACTGGGGCTGCACATTGATTTGAGCTCCTCATGCGATCTCAAATGCTTTTAGATTCCCTGATCTCCCTCTCGGTCTCTCTCCCGCTCTCTTTTTCACCCCCTCTTTCTTTCCGACTCCGTCAACTCTTTCATTCCCAATGATGGAATTCTGGCATTTAGCAGAACAGCGTCTTCCCCAAAAGAAAGAGTCATTCATTCAGTTTTCAAATGATACAATGATTATGTGTGAACCAACCGTAGACCTTTTGATTTGAGCTCCTGGGTGTTAAGGCAGCGCTAGTGTCAAATGCACGCTCTTCGGCAATTTCGACTTGTAAAAGACAGTGCTCTGCTATTTTCCAACCATGGAGTCAGGGTATATAATTTACCTGTCTTACATCAGCTTGCTTGCTCCGAGGTGGGAGGGGTGGACATATTTTAGGTGTGTCCTTAAAAAACGTTCGCCAATGTGCCATAATAAAGCAGCGCTACTGCTGATATCTCAGACTGGCCAAAAGCTGGTCTGAGCGGTAACGGAATTGGATGTGGAATCGATTTTGCCAGCGGTGGCACACACTAGCCTAATCAGCAGCCTGTAACGTAATGTTTTATTCAAATGTCACAAGCAGCAAAACGGTCAAGACATTCCACTTTTGTCATTATTTTTACCCTTCTGTAAAAATGTTTGGAATCATTAAGCCTACAGTACCAGTCAAAAAGTATGGACACAACTACTCATTCCAGGGTTTTTCTTTATTTTTTACTATTTTCTACATTGTAGAATAATAGTGAAGACGTCAAAACTATGAAATAACACATGTGGAATCATGTAGTAACCAAAAAAGTATTTTATTATTTGAGATTATTCAAAGTAGCCACCCTTTGCCTTGATGACAGCTTTGCGCACTCTTGGCATTCTCTCAACCAGCTTCATGAGGTAGTCACTTGGAATGCATTTCAATTAACAGGTGTGCCTTCTTAAAAGTTAATTTGTGGAATTTCTTTCCTTCTTAATGCATTTGAGTCAATCAGTTGTGTTGTGACAAGGTAGGGGTGGTATACAGAAGATAGCCCTATTTGGTAAAATACAAGTCCATATTATGGCAAGAACAGTTCAAATAAGCAAAGAGAAACAACAGTCCATCATTACTTTAAGACATGAAGGTCAGTCAATCCGGAACATTTCAAGAAAGTTTCTTCAAGTGCAGTCGCAAAAATCATCAAGCGCAATTATGAAACTGGCTCTCATGAGGACCGCCACAGGAAAGGAAGACCCAGAGTTACCTCTGTTGCAGAAGAAAAGTTAAGTTGAGTTACAAGCCTCAGAAATTGCAGCCCAAATAAATGCTTCACAGAGTTCAAGTAACAGACACATCTCAACATCAACTGTTCAGAGGAGACTGCGTGAATCAGGCCTTCATGGTCGAATTGCTGCAAAGAAACCACTACTAAAGGACACCAATAAGAAGAAGATACTTGTTTGGGCCAAGAAACACCAGCAATGGACATTAGACCGGTGGAAAGCTGTCCTTTGGTCTGATGAGTCCAAATTTGAGATTTTTGGTTCCAACCGCCATGTCTTTGTGAGACGCAGAGTAGGTGAATGGATGATCTCCGCATGTGTGGTTCCCACCATGAAGCATGGAGGAAGAGGTGTGATGGTGTGGGGGTGCTTTGCTGGTGACACTGTCTGTGATTTATTTAGAATTCAAGGCACAGTTAACCAGCATGGCTACCACAGAATTCTGCAGCGATACGCCATCCCATCTGGTTTGCGCTTAGTGGGAATATCATTTGTTTTTCAACATGACCCAACACACCTCCAGGCTGTGTAAGGGCTATTTTACCAAGAAGGAGAGTGATGGAGTGCTGCATCAGATGACCTGGCCTCCACAATCCTCCGACCTCAATCCAATTGAGATGGTTTGGGATGAGTTGGAGCGCAGAGTGAAGGAAAACAGCCAACAAGTGCTCAGCATATGTGGGAACTTCAAGACTGTTGGAAAAGCATTCCAGGTGAAGCTGGTTGGAGAATGCCAAGAGTGTGCAAAGCTTTCATCAAGGCAAAGGGTGGCTACTTTGAAGAATCTCACATCTCAAATATAAAATATATATAAAATACACTTTTTTGATTACTTCATGATTCCATATATGTTATTTCATAGTTTTGATGTCTTCACTATTATGTCAGTGACTGTAGGAACATCAAGTTATTACAATAGACTGCTTATTGTTTTTCATTTAATCTTCCACTTTCATCTGTTGGACCTACCTGTCAAATCACTGTCCTTGGTGCTGGATCCTCTTGTAGTCTAGGCAATTTCATTGTTTGTTTGTTTACCTTCCACGTTGCAAAGTCACTAACAGGCCATATCAGGCGATGGTAGGCTAATCTTATTATAACTATTGGGAAATGTCCAATTGTCCATGGTTCGAACATGTATTTATTTACTTTATTTAACTAGGCAAGTCAGTTAAGAACAAATTCTTATTTACAATGACGGCCTACACCGGCCAAACACGGACGACGCTGTGCCAATTGTGCGCCGCCCTATGGGACTCCCAATCACGGCCGGTTGTGATACAGCCTGGAATCGAACCAGGGGGTCTGTAGTGACGCCTCAAGCGCTGAGATGCAGTGCCTTAGACCGCTGCGCCACTCGGGAGCCCAGTTGGTGCAGTGCATTTCTTCGAAATTGTCATTAAGGGGGATTGTGTGTAAATTGATGAGGGAAAAAACAATTTTATCAATTTTAAAATAAGACTGTAATATAACAAAATGTGGAAAAGGTCAAGGGGTCTGAATACTTTTCGAATGCACTGTATATGCATCTCATTCACATCGGAATGGTGTCAACACTATAAAAGTCAGGTGAAAAAACCTAGTATTGCACACATGCAGAAGTCCTGATAGGCACATGGAGAAGGAGAGAGAGAAGAACAGAGAGAAGGACAGAACCCCTCCAGGTTAATTGCAAATGATTTTTTTTTTTTTGTAATGAATTAACTAAGTATTGATTTACAAATGGATTGCATCAACCCCTGACTTCAGCATTCACAAGGATATGTTTAGCTATGCGGCAGGTTTTGCTTTTTTCTTCTCAAACCTTTAACATCAAACTAAGGTTTAGAAAACACAAGAAAAATAAAGTAGATTCACTAGGTTTCACTGACATTGCTTTTCAGTGCATGTTTTCTTATGGAACACCATTCTAAATGTTCTATCAGGAAATCAATCACATGGCGGGTTCTCATCTCCATAATAAAAGCATGCCTTTTAGGAGTCACAGCTCTCACAATGTATTGTGAATGACAACCATGCTTTCGAGGCATCCATTTGCAACAACTTCTTTACAAAATCTTCATATGACCCAAGACGCAATGACGGGTTCTGTGAGAGACGGGTTAGTTCCTGAATGGACTTCATCACATTGTTTGTTCTGAGAAGAATGTGTCTGATGCACCTCAGAACCAATCATGGCTATTTCAGACAACACCGTATGTCTCCCTACTGTGCTACAGTCCAATCCCCAGAGCCCATATCAGTGATTCTCCCATTCAACACCCACCGTGATCCTTCAGTCTTCAGCTTCAGAATGACAAGACGTGCTGATTCTAACCGCCAGGATTAAAACATATTGTTTAAACCCGTTGTGCATTCAGCGCCTTTTCACTGCTAATTTCCTTGCCGTTTCATAGAACGCGCTACTGTGTTTCAATGTATTGCACAGGCACCATATTCCTGTTGTGTGTGAGAAAAACAGAGGGGTACAGATCCATGCAGGCGTTTTGACAGATGTGTTCAGGCCCTGGGAAAGACGTCATTGGAAGAGCTTTTGGACTAAAAGATGACTGTATGTGTATGATTCCATTTAGAGCAAAATCACAACAAAAAAACAGTGATTGTTTTCCAAAATGCATTCTTGTGTTCTATCTAGAGCGTATAACGAGTTCGGAAGTCAACTGTCATTATTCAAGTTAGATTCCAAAAATAAGAACACGAAAAGGTGAGTATAGTATGTAAGTTTACCGGAAGTTCTATTAGCGTACTTGGGAGGCCTGGAAAAATAAAGCACGCATGGGAGCATACTTTTCCGTTCCCTTTGCCGGAGAGGCTATCCCATAACACCTTGCAACACAGCGAAAATTATCCAGACTTCTGAATTAATGGCGGACTGAAGTCCACGCTTGCGAGAAAATGTTCCAGAGGAATAAGGAATAACTTTGTAAAATGCAAGTATCATGTTTATTTATTCACCAAATTATGTTAAAATGTTCAACAAACTACTTTCATTTTCCCTCATGTACTGAGCTGTTGAATGTTAATCTCCTTGATGTCCCTCACTTTGGGATGCTAAAATATTTTAATACTGAGCCATTTACTTTATGTTCATATTATATTTTATTTCTTATTGTCGAGAAAGAACCTGCAAGTGAGCATTTAGTTGGACCATGTGTATCCTGTACAAAACGACTAATACAACTTGAAACTTTTGTACAATGGACTGTTATCCAAGGATTCATGCACAGATACAGGTAAACCAATGAAAGGGTTCATATTTATTAAAAATGACAAGTGTTGATGTCTACCCACGGTTCTGGTTTTGAGGCTTGGGCATCTGGGGCTGCAGTTTTTTATTTATTTCCCTGCAAGGAGAGAGAAAGGCATGAATATTATTACAATGGTGTATACATTTAATATATATTCCTGTTTGATATGCATGCATATAATTAAATTGGACAATTCATTTGGATGAAGTAGTCTAGGCCTTGTAATCCAGTTGTAATGCATCATATCACCTATCAATTAGTTATCAATGTATAAGGTGAATAGAAAACCAAGCTATCTTGAACAACAGTTTAATTTAATATGTATGGGTGTTAAAGTTGTATGAATTTATCACAATGCAAGCCTGTTCATTGGTAATAAAACACCAGCAGTCCTAATGCGATGCACTATTAGCTTCACAGTGAAACACCACTATTCTGGCTATTTATCATTCTTAAACAGCAAACAACATTATATATATTTTTTTATGTGTACAATACATGATTTATTAATATTTTGCTCTGTACAATGCATGAAAGCTTACCTGTCCACAATTACGTACTGTAGCAGCAGACCAAGCAATTTGCGAGAGGACCCCATGAAAAATTATTCTGGTCGGTGTCAGCTTAACTCACTAACCGGTACTGAGAAAATCGATTATGTTACTTGTTTACTTATCGTTTGTCTTAAATATGTTGGGATAGTTGTTCACTGAATTGCTAGCACTAGTTGCTCATGCTGCTACATTGGATACAATGTAAACAGATGTAGCTAGCTAGCATAAAAGCTAGCTTTGCTTACGCAGGCTGCGTGATGATGCAGTTTCCTGTTTAGGTTAGAGGTCAAGTTGAAGTACGTTTCAAATTGGCAGATTTTAAGCAGTCTGCATGCTCCCATACTAGACGGTATACTCTCTCAAGTGCTCTTGGATGTCAAAGTGGAATGATGTTTTTTGAAAATGTTACAAATTAATAAAACATTTAAAGCTGAAATGTCTTGAGTCAATAAGTATTTAACCCCTTTGTCATGCCAAGCCTAAATAAGTTCAGGAGTAAAAATGTGTTAAACAAGTCACATAAGTTGCATGGATCACTCTGTGTGCAATAATAGTGTTTAACATGATTTTTGAACGACTACCTCATCTCTGTACCCCACAAATACAATTATCTGTAAGGTCCCTCAGTCGAACAGTTACAGAGTTTGATTGGCTGTGATAGGAGAAAACTGAAGATGGATCAACAACATTGTAGTTACTCCACAATACTAACCTAATTGACAGAGTGAAAAGAAGGAAGCCTGTACAGAATACAAATATTCCAAAACATGCGTCCGGTTTGCAATAAGGCACTAAAGTAAAACTGCAAAAAAATGTGGCAAAGGAATTAACTTTATATCCTGAATTCAAAGTGTTATGTTTGGAGCAAATCCAATATAACACATTACTGAGTACCACTCTGTCACGGAATCTGCCGAGGCTGCTCCTCCTCCTTGCTCGGGCAGGTTTCGGCGGTCGTCGTCCCCGGAGTACTAGCTACCACCGTTGCATGTTTCTATGTTCGTTTGCTTTTGTCTGATTGTTGTACACCTGTGGTTAGTTAGCGTTGATTATGTGTCCTATAAGTTCTCGTTTTGTTAGTCATGTGTTGTGTGTTATTGAGCTTCCTGTCTTCGTGTCTGTTTTGGTTTTCCCTCCTTGTGTTGTAGGAGAGGTTTTCGCACTTGTTGTGCGCGTTAGTATTTTTCCTGTTCGTTTACGCCTGTGTGCGTATCGCTCGTCTCCGGGCACTTTTGCTCGTATTGATCTACTAAAGACTGTTTAACGAAGCTTCTGTGTCCTGCGCCTGATTCCGCACCTTCCACCTACAGCACACCTGACACACTCTCCATATTTTCAAGCATAGTGGTGGCTGCATCATGTTATGTGTATTCTTGTAATCGTTAAGGACTGGAGAGTTTTTCAGGATAAAAAAATAAAGGGAATGGAGCTAAGCACAGGCAACATCCTAGAGGAAAACCTGGTTCAGTCTGCTTACCACCAGACACTGGGAGATGAATTCACCTTTCAGTAGGACAATAACCTAAAATGCAAGGCCAAATCTACGCTGGAGTTGATTACCATGAAGATAGTGAATTTACCTGAGTGGCCGAGTTACAGTTTTGACTTAAATCTGCTTGAAAATCTATGGCAAGACCTGAAAATTGTTGTCTAGCAATGATCAACAACCAATTTAACAGAACTTGAAGAATTTTGAAAATAATAATTGGCAAATGTTGCACAATCCAGGTGTGTAAAGCTCTTAGAGACTTACCCAGAAAGAATTACAGCTGTAATCGCTGCCAAAGGTGATTCTAACATGTATTAACTCAGAAAGTTGAATACTTATCTAATCAAAAGATATTCTTGTTTTTTTTATAACTTTATTTTGAATTGTTACAAATGTTAGAATTTTTTTAGATTGTGTAGATCGTTGACAAAAAAATGCAATTAAATCCATTTTAATCACACTTTCTAACACAACAAAATATGGAAAAAAAATCTAAGGGTGTGAACACTTTCTGAAGGCACTGTGCAGCCCAACTATGTTTGAGGCTTGATAACATGATCACAAAGACCGATATAACAGTCACACCACAACACAACCCAAGACAGTGTAACAACAATAACACACACAGCAGACAGAGTATTGACTGCAACCAATGATTTTCACAGCCAGTGGCCCAGCGTGAGGTAAAGTATACTGAACAGAAGTTTTTGTCAAGTCTGAATCTGTTAACGTTTTTTTTTTTTTTAGTCATTTAGCAGACCCTCTTATCCAGAGCGACTTACAGTTAGTGAGTGCATACATTTTTTTCAAACTGCCCCCCGTAGGAATCGAACCCACAACCCTGGCGTTGCAAGCGCCATGCTCTACCAACTGAGCTACAGAGGAGGCCGTTAACTAGTATAAATGGGACATAGAGGAGATCTGTTAACTAGTATAAATGGGACATAGAGGAGATCTGTTAACTAGTATAAATGGCACGTAGATGGAGATCTGTTAACTAAAATAAATGGGACATAGAGGAGGCCAGATGGTTGCAGTGCTGGACATAAGTCCTCAAAGGGGACGGACGGACGGACAGACGGACAGACAGACAGACAGACGGACGGACGGACGGACGGACAGACAGACAGACAGACAGACAGACAGACAGACAGACAGACAGACAGCAAGAAGACAGACAGACAGACAGACAGAAAGAAAGAAAGAAAGAAAGAAAGAAAGAAAGAAAGAAAAAGAAAGAAAGAAAGAAAGAAAGAAAGAAAGAAAGAAAGAAAGAAAGAAAGAAAGAAAGAAAGAAAGAAAGAAAGAAAGAAAGAAAGAAGAGAAAGAAGAAAGAAAGAAAGAAAGAGAAAGAAAGAAAGAAAGAAAGAAAGAAAGAAAGAAAGAAAGAAAGAAAGAAAGAAAGAAAGAAAGAAAGAAAGAAAGAAAGAAAGAAAGAAAGAAAGAAAGAAAGAAAGAAAGAAAGAAAGAATATGGTTGCAGTGCTGTTACCTGCAGGACAGAATCTCCAGCATGGAGGTACTGCAGGCCAGACTGAGCTGAGTCGATCCCCCAGTGGTCAGGAAGGCAGGGCTTTCAACCAGCGCAATGTCTCCTCTGGTAAAATCCACCAAATACTAATGTTGTTTTGTAGGATCCTCCCCTGATCCTTTCTACCACAAACCATAGCTAAACCCCCCCCCCCCCATTTATTCTATACCAGACCCATGCTTTCACCACACCAACGCATGGCAAATCAGTTGTAACAACCAAATCAGTTCATGTTTGGCGTATTCATATTGGAAGGCTGATCCTGTGAATCTCTAATGTGTCGCTGCTAAAGGCTCTGTCCCAAATGGAACCCTATTAGTCCTGGTCAAAGCTAGTGCACTACATAGGAAATAGGGTGCCATTTGTGACGCCTCTATAGACATGGTGGCTGGAGACTTTCAGCTCAAAGAGACTTTTGTCAAAGAAAGACTGTTGTCAAAGAGAGTGTTGTTAGAGCCAATATGACACACTTTACCAGGCTAATCCAGCATGAGCATTATGGATTACACTATCAACATCTCTCTCTCTCTCTCTCTCTCTCTCTCTCTCTCTCTGCTTGCAGATCACGAAACACCTGCTATGTTCCAGACAGCTGTGTAGGAATCAGGCCAGAGGAGGAGATAGAGGAGATGGGATGAGAATCTGCTGCTTCTCATCCAACATTACCAGAGGGAGAAAATACACATTCGTAGGGGCAATTAGGTCTATGGCTATGGAGTCTGTAATAGTAGATAGGGTCTAGATCTATAGTAATAGTAGATAGGGTCTAGATCTATGGTAATAGTAGATAGGGTCTAGACCTATGGTAATAGTAGATAGGGTCTAGATCTATGGTAATAGTAGATAGGGTCTAGACCTATGGTAATAGTAGATAGGGTCTAGATCTATGGTAATAGTAGATGGGGTCTAGATCTATGGTAATAGTAGATGGGGTCTAGATCTATGGTAATAGTAGATAGGGTCTAGATCTATGGTAATAGTAGATAGGGTCTAGATCTATGGTAATAGTAGATAGGGTCTAGACCTATGGTAATAGTAGATAGGGTCTAGATCTATGGTAATAGTAGATAGGGTCTAGATCTATGGTAATAGTAGATAGGGTCTAGATATGGTTGTATGTTTGTGTACCTACAGAAAGACGAAAATCCAGCGTTGACATGTCTCACCTCTTGTTCTTTTACTAGTTTTCCCCACTTTTCCACAGATGTTGATGATCCGGCTTTGGACAGGCTTTTTTACACTGAGGTTTTACACTGTGTTTCTGCTCTGCTACAGTTTCTGGTCTGTAGTCTATTGCTAGATACAGTACTACACATCTATCCGTGTCGGCTTGTGCTGGGTAATAATAGGTCTTGGTTCTTCGCTCCACTGCTGCTGAGCTAAACAAACAACAACACGAAGAGCTATCTATCCAAAATGGAGATGTATGGATAAACCACTTCTCCAACCTTTTCGGACGCATAACAACGAACCAACAGCAAAAACATATACATGATAATTTACAAAACTTAGAATCAGCTATTAAAGACTACCAGAACCCACTGGATTCTCCAATTACATTGGATGAGCTACAGGACAAAATACAAACCCTCCAACCCAAAAAGTCCTGTGGTGTTGATGGTATACTAAACAAAATGATAAAATATACAGAACACAAATTGAAATTGGCTATTCTTAAACTCTTCAACATTATCCTAATCTCTGGCATCTTCAACAATATTTGGAACCAAGGTCTGATCACCCCAATCCACAAAAGTGGAGACAAATTTGAGCCCAATAATTACCGTGGAACCAGCCAGCTAGCGAGCCAGCCAGCAATCTCTGAGAAATCCCCTGCAGTATCATCAACAGCAGACTCCAACATTTCCTCAGTGAAAACAATGTCCTGAGCAAATGTCAAATTGGCTTTCTACCAAAATACTGTATGACAGACCACGTATACACCCTGCACACCCTAATTGACAAACAAACAAACCAAAACAAAAGCAAAGTCTTCTCATGCTTTATTGATTTCAAAAAAGCTTTTGACTCAATTTGGCACCAGGGTCTGCTATACAAATTGATGGAAAGCTGTGTTGGGGGAAAAACATACAACATTATAAAATCCATGTACACAAACAACAAGTGTGCAATCAAAATTCAATGAACACACTGATTTATTTCCTCAGGGCCGTGGGGTGAGACAGGGATGCAGCTTGAGATCCACCCTCTTCAACATAAAGTGTATCAATAAATTGGCGAGGGCACTAGAACAGTCTGCAGCACCCGGCCTCACCCTACTAGACTCTGAAGTCAAATGTTCACTGTATGCAGATGATCTGGTGCTTCTGTCCCCAACCAAGGAGGGCCTGCCTACAGCAGCACCTAGATCTTCTGCACAGATTATGTCAGATTTGGGCTTTGACAGTCAATCTTATTAAGACCAAAAAAAAAGTCCAGTAGCCAAGACAACAAATGTGACCGACCGGCTCAAATCGTCTTATGTAGCAACATTTGAAATGGTGTTTTTTACAATGGATAAAAGTATAGACTCAGAGCTACAAAATGGTATATCATACACTGCATTTTTGAGGAACAATGGGAAAGTAATTCTGCTTTGAATGTTGATAAACTTGTAAACTCACTTTTGAGAAAATAGACAATGTTTTGGTACCTAGTGAAGCTCTCTTCTTTGTCTACACCCATTCAGCATTGTTCACACCCTCTTAAGCTTTAGCCGCACCATCCCGTTTCGCAATCTGAGCATTCAGAGCGCACACTTGACACTGGCCTATGATTTGTTTACCTCTGGATAACATGAAAACAGCCTAACCAGCTCTGTTGGCAACAATTTCATTATGCTTTTTTGCCAACATTTACTGACACCGGCCATTTTCAACGGGTGTAAATTCATCAGTTATTCTGCGCTCTGGCATACCAGACTGAATTGACGAACGCACCCGAAATGGTTACTTGCATAGTGGAGTCTTTTGTTAAGACATGTAGCTAACTAGCTAGGTATTTTTTTTTACCTAGCTAGGAAAACAACATGTAAGATCATACACATCACGTAACGTTAGCTAGCGAGCCAGCCAGCTAACGTTAGCTAGTTATACAACAGTGAACATAGTGCCAAATCATGTGGTTACTACCCTGCATGAATCTTCTGGGATCTAACCAACCAGGTTTAATGTTAGCTACCTAACATTAGGCTCTAACTAGCAAAGCAAATGGCTCTGAGATACGAATAATAACATCATACACGCAACATTAGCTAGTGAGCCAGCCAGCTAGCTAGCTAACATTAGGCACTAACTAGTCAAGCAAACAGCTCTGGGATACGAATAATAACATAATTCTCGTAAAGTTAGCTAGGGAGCCAGCCAACTAACATTAGCTAGCTAGCTAACAGTACACTTTAGCTTAAGACATGTAGCTAGCTAGCTAGGTAAACAATTAACCTAGCTAGGTAAACAACGTGTAAGATCACACAAGTCACGTAACGTTAGCTAGCGAGCCAGCCAGCTAACGTTAGCTAGTTAAACAACAATGAATATAGTGCCAACTCATGACGTTACTGCGCCTTGCATGAATCTGCTGGTAGTGGTAGCTAACCAACCAGGTTCAATGTTAGCTAGTTAATATTAGGCTCTAACTAGCCAAGCAAACGGCTCTGAGATACGAATAATAACATAATGCACGTAACGTTAGCTAGGGAGCCAGCCAGCTAATGTTAGCTAGCTAGCTAACAGTACACTTTAGCTTGAAATGAAACCACTTTCTGTCAAAATTAGAAACGTGTAATATCTGAAAATGTAGCTAACAGACTATCTTACCCGTATACATCATGCATGATGGACGTGTCTCCCTGTCACGGATGCCATGCCATGGTTGCCCTTAGTTTGAAGATGTAATCCGGAGACAGGTGTTTTCTCCATCTCTTTAGCTATCATACTCTAATTCCACTGATTTGAAAACTCGATCCTCCAGAAAGTGGAGAGCAACACATATGCTGCTCCACTACACGATACATAAAAAAAAGCAGCGTTCAACAGGATTACAAACACAGACTGACCAGCTCAAATAGACAGAAGCCTTCTATATGGCAGACCAATCCAAACTCCTCTCTCGGCATGTCCAGCCCACTCATTATCTCAGCCAATCATGGCTAGTGGGAAGGTTGCTGTTTTTTTTCTGTGTTTAACCAACTACGCTCGTAATTTAACAATTGTATTCGTATTTATAGATGGCATAAAAGTTTGTTATTAAAGGCACATGAAAGTTCACATGTTCCAAAGGCATTTCTGCCCAAAAAACGTATTTTGATTTTTTTTTTTAGTTTACGTTCAAATGGCTCTCCTGTGAAGTAGTGACCCGGGACATACGCCTAGTTTCCTGAAACGAGTCACAAATACAAATTCTATCTAGACACCGTTGCCATAGAGCACACAAGGAATTATACCTACCTAAACATCAACACCACAAGTACATTCCTCAAGGCTGTGAATGATCTAAGAGACAAGGCAAGAAGGGCAAGGGGAACATCAAACTTGACATCCCTAATAGGATCTAGCTAAAAATACTTCAATCAGTAATATAAACCATTGCCCTGAGGTCTGGGGTCCACTCACCAAACAATAATTCACTAAATGGGGACAATTACCCAATTGAGACTCTGCCTGCAGAACTCTGCAAAAAATATACTTTGTGTACAACGCAAAACCCCAAACAATGCATGCAGGGGAGAATTAGGACTCTACCCGCTAGTTATCAAAATCCAGAAAAGAGCTGTTAAATTCTACAACCACCTAAAAGGAAGTGACGCCTACACATTCCACGACAAAGCCCTCACCTACAGAGAGATTAAACTAGAGAAGAGTCCCCTCAGCCAGCTGATTTCTGGGGCTCTGTTCACAAACACAAACAGACCCCACAGAGCCCCAGGACAGCAACACAATTAGACCCAACCAAATTATGAGAAAGCAAAAAGATAACTACTCGACAAACTGGAAAGAATCAACCAAAAAACAGAGCAAATTGGAATACTATCTGGCCCTAAAAAGAGAGTACACAGTGGCAGAATACCTGACCACTGTGACTGATCCAATATTAAGAAGATCCTTGACTATGTACAGACTCAGTGAGTATAACCTTGCTATTGAGAGAGGCCGCCATAGTCAGACCTGGCTCTCAGATCACACAGACTCACAAAGAATTTGAAAACACATTAAACATTGATCAACTCCCAAAGCTGTTAGGCGAAATAAAGCAATGTGAATTCACAGCAGCAAGATTTGTGGGCCCATTGCCATGAGAAAAGGGCAACCAGTGGAGCACAAACAACATTGTAAATACAACCAATATTCATCTGTTTATTTATCTTCCCCTACTATTTGTACTACAACTATTTGCACGTTGCTAAAACACTGTACATAGCTGATAATATAACACTGGAAATGTCTTTATCTTTTTGAAGCCTTTGTGAGTACAATATTTACTGTTCATTTCTAATAGTTTTTTGTTGATTTTGTTTTGTGTCTTCTCACTTTTGTTTATTGTTTATTTCATTTGCTTTGGCCATGCGAACATGTTTCCCATGCCAATAAAGCCCATGAAATTGAATAGAGAGAGAGAGAGAGAGAGAGATACAGAGAGAGAGAGAGAGAGAGAGACAGAGAGAGAGAGAGAGCAGATAGAGAGAGAGAGAGAGAGAGAGAGAGAGAGAGAGAGAGAGAGAGAGAGAGAGAGAGAGAGAGAGAGAGAGAGAGAGAGAGAGAGAGAGAGAGAGAGAGAGAGAGAGAGAGAGAGACAGAGAGAGAGAGAGAGAGAGAGAGATAGAGAGAGAGAGAGAGAGAGAGAGAGAGAGAGAGAGAGAGAGAGAGAGAGAGAGAGAGAGAGAGAGAGAGAGAGAGAGAGAGAGAGAGAGAGAGAGAGAGAGAGAGAGAGAGAGAGAGAGAGAGAGAGAGAGAGAGAGAGAGAGAGAGAGAGAGAGAGAGAGAGAGAGAGAGAGAGAGAGAGAGAGAGAGAGTGAAGAGGAGCGGAGTGAGGGGAGAAGGGAGTGATTGTCATTCTGGAGGGCTCTACCGCTCTGCAGGCGTGAGTGCTGGGTAATGATGACAGGGGAACGGGGCTGTGCTGACAGAGAGGAGAACAGGTTTTGGCTGAGCGGATTGGTTCCTGAGCCAACGCCTAATTCACAGATCCCTCCGTTAGGCCACATTATCTCTGCCTGTATGAACTAATGTGCCGAGATACCCCCTAAACATTTTCTCCGGGATGGGATGAGAATCATGGGATGTAAAGGAGAGGCATTAGCTAGATGCCTGTCGGTGTTCGGGGCAATAATGCCCAACTCCCTCCCCCTCCTCCTGCTTTGTAGTCAATGGCATCCATTTGCAGGTCATAATGCATAAAGTGCATGTTGGAACGCCTCGGAATAGCTCAACAGGTTTCTAGCTGAACAGGTTTTCTTGTATTTGCATACAAGAAACCTCCAGGAGAGCCAATATTCAGGCGCTGTAAAGATTTACGTTTCATGTGAAATATTTTCCAAAGGCCGGAGCCTTAAATCTCAGGCGCCGGCACTAGCCAGTGAGTTGTGAACATACCCATAGGCTAAATGCTAATGATAAGAATACAGGGTGAGATGAGGCATCTGTAATACAGTCATTGGATTAGGCTATCAATCACCCGGCATCTCCGGGGACAACGGTGAGGAGGAGACCAAACGGTGACAAGAGAAATTAGGAACAGAACATGACTGGAATAATTTTTCTCCTCCTCCAATTTCTCTTTCTCTCTCTCTCTCTCTCTTGCACACTTTCTCTCTTTATCTCTTTCATCCCCCCCCACTCATTCCATATAATCCCTCTGAAATGCTCTGTGGTTATGCCTAAGAATACCTCACGTCCTGATAGCTAACCCTTAGAGGGGCCTGGTTCACTTCTCAATTGCCTAGAAATGTCTCTCCTCACCTCTCTTTGCGTACAATCCCTCATCTGGACTAACTGGGAAATACTTGGCAAGTGAAAACAATATGGTGGAAGGAAGCTCATCATCAGGTTGGCTTTCACCTGGTCAGTTCTTTATCAGGCTGGCTTTCACCTGGTCAGTTCTTTATCAGGCTTGCTTTCACCTGGTCATTCCTTTATCAGGCTGGCTTTCACCTGGTCATTCCTTTATCAGGCTGGCTTTCACCTGGTCAGTTCATCATCAGGTTGGCTTTCACCTGGTCAGTTCATCATCAGGCTGGCTTTCACCTGGTCAGTTCTTTATCAGGCTTGCTTTCACCTGGTCATTCCTTTATCAGGCTGGCTTTCACCTGGTCAGTTCTTTATCAGGCTTGCTTTCAACTGGTCAGTTCTTTATCAGGCTGGCTTTCACCTGGTCATTCCATTATCAGGCTGGCTTTCACCTGGTCAGTTCTTTATCAGGCTGGCTTTCACCTGGTCATTCCTTTATCAGGTTGGCTTTCACCTGGTCATTCCTTTATCAGGTTGGCTTTCACCTGGCCACTTCTTTATCAGCTTGGCTTTCACCTGGTCAGTTCTATATCAGGCTGGCTTTCACCTGGTCAGTTCTTTATCAAGCAGGCTTTCACCTGGTCACTTCTTTATCAAGCAGGCTTTCACCTGGTCAGCTAACTTTTTCATTCTGTAATCTTTGAAAGTCCTACAAAGCAGTGCAAGAGCATCACAGATCATTTTTGATAAATCGACTGCATGGGACATATGCACATGCCAAAAGGCCATTTATATACATTGATCAACGAACACAGTTATTCCTGGAACACACATTACCAACTGAAGTCAGTGGCTATAATGTTTACAGTATACTGCATAGATCCAAGTTCCTTTACTGACTTGCTTTGTGGCTGGTGAAAACACCTAGGTGCAAAAAACCCTAACTAAAAATAGCATGTACATCAAAGAAAAAAAAAATGTTTTCCTGGTGAAATGTCAATTTTTAAGTGGAGCTCGACCTCAAACCGAGCACTTGACATTTGTGTCTGTTTGGCTTTGTGTTGGGCGGTACTAAATACAGGGGGGGACTGCAGGTGGTATACGTATCAGAGAGTCAGGGAAAACCTGACAGATCATCCTTTAAACGGCATCCGAGAAAACCTGACAGATCATCCTTTAAACGGCATCCGAGAAAACCTGACGGATCATCCTTTAAACATTGACAACATGGCGCCTATAAGCATGGTCACCCAGTTCATGGCGCCAAAGCAACTTTGCAGTATTTCGTTTTTTTGTTTGTTATTTCTCACCTTATTAGCTCAGAATGTCCTTTGCATTATTACATACAGCCGGAAATAACTTTTGGATATTAGAGCGGCGGTAACTCACCAGCATTTCAACCATAAAAAACGACTTTCCTGAATTGGATCCTTTGTTCGAACCACCAAGGCAATTCCACGTATCCCAGACTGCTCCAAGACGCCGCCGGCAGAGAAGAGGTTTTCGGTGTGGACTGAATTATCTTCGGTCATCGTCACAGCCGTTACCGTGACGGCTCTCAAGGAACAACCCTGGACTTTGTGCAAACACACTGGACTCCTTGACAACATTCCAGCCAGATTTCTAAGGGATGCTGCGGAAATTATCACCACCTGTGTAACTCACATTGTAAATCTGTCTATTGTACTAGGGTGTTTTCCCAGTGATCTAAAACTCGCAAGGGTCATTCCTCTATATATAAAAGGGAATAAGTTAGATCATGGAAACTATCGGTCTGTCTCAATCCTGTGTGTTTTATCGAAGGTCCTGGAAAGGATTATGTTCAAGCAGATTGACAGTTATATTTCCTTACATAGCCTATTCTATTAGCTCCAATCTGGCTTTAGGAAATCCCATTCCACCAACACTTGCCTACTATATCTAACTGACCACATCAGGAAGGAAGTAGACAGAGGGACATGTTGTGGTTATGTTATCTCCAAAAGGCGTTCGATACAGTGGATCGTGAAATTCTGTTAATCAAACTAAGAGCCATGGGCTTTAACAACTTAGCAGTAAAAAGGGTTATCTCTTACCTGCAAGGAAGAAGACAGATGGTGGATGTGGATGGGACCCTGTCTAAACCCAAAATCTTGAACTGCGGGGTACCCCAAGGGAGTGTGCTGGGTCCACTTTTCTTTCTATTGTATATAAATTATCTGAAATCTGCCTGTACATGTGACCCTTTCCTATATGGAGATGATTCTGCACTGTTGGTTTCCCACAAAGACAAAAAGGTGGTTGAGAAAGCCCTCAGTGCTGATCTTCTGAATGTCAGTAAATGGCTATATGACAATAAGCTGTCACTTCACCTTGGAAAAACAGAGTCCACCTCGTTCGGGTCTAAGGTGAAACTGAGGAAATCCCCCTGATTTTAAGGTGGTAGTAGGTGACATAGTAGTCGCAGCAAAATCCTCTGTTAAGTATCTTGGATGTGTGCTAGATAAACATCTGACAGGGGAGAGCATGGCACAAAACGTTATCTCCAAAGTTAACCATAAAATTAGGTTGCTGGCAAGAACCTCCAAATATCTCGATAAGAATGCAATGGGGACATTGGCAGGGGCTCTTCAGTGCCACTTTGACTATGAATGCTCTTCCTGGAACAATAGTGCCCCCAAGATAATACAAAATAAATTGCAGACATCTCAGAACAAATTAGTCAGGATTATTCTTAAACTTCCAGCACTTACGCATCTTGACTATTTCCACTTCGAAAGCGTTAGATGGCTCAAAGTGGAGGAGAGCGTCTCTCAGATTAAATGGTGTCTTGTAGATAAGATTGTCCACAGTATGGTCCCCAGGTACCTATGAAACTACTTTAAATTAGGAAGGGATAACCATAACTATTCCACTAGAAGGAGTGAAACTGACGTTGTTCCTATTAGATTTAAAAGTGGTGTGGGGGAAAACACTAGTCTTCCGAAGAATTTGACACTTATAACCACCATAGGTAGTTTCAAGTTCTCAATGAAAAAAATGGCTAAATAGTAGCATGTCTCAAAAGTGAGTCGTAAGATTATAGTAGGTGGTTAAGAAGGAAATACCTGGAATATTTTAAAGTATTACCTGAAAGAGGTCAGCTAGGACATCTATATATACTGTATAGGGCTATACAGTGCTATGAAAAAGTATTTGCCCCCTTTCTAATTTTCTCTACTTTTGCATATTTGTGATACTGAATGTTATCAGATCTTCAACCAAAACCTAATATTAGATAAAGGGAACATAAGTGAACAAATAACACAACAATTACATATTTATTTCATTTATTTCATAAACAAAGTTATGCAACACCCAATTCCCCTGTGTGAAAAAGTAATTGCCCCCTTACACTCAATAACGGGTAGTGCCACCTTTAGCTGCAATGACTCCAACCAAATGCTTCCTGTAGTTGTTGATCAGTCTCACGTCGCTGTGGAGCAATTTTGGCCCACTCTTCCATGCAGAACTGCTTTAACTCACTGACGTGTGGGTTTTCAAGCATGAACTGCTCGTTTCAAGTCCTGCCACAACATCTCAATTGGGATTAGGTCTGGACTTTGACTAGGCCATTCCAAAACTTCCAATTTGTTGCTTTTTAGCAATTTTCATGTAGACTTGATTGTGTGTTTTGGATCATTGTCTTGCTGCATGACCCAGCTGGAAGCTACAGGAAGCATTTGGTTGGAGTCATTGCAGCTAAAGGTGGCACAACCAGTTATTGAGTGTTAAATTAAACAGGTAAAACGTCAGTACAGACACAAAATGGAGTCAAAAATCAACGGCTCAGACACGAGACGTAAGTGGCAGGGATTCCAGACAATCACGGATTATAATTGGAAAACCAGCCACATCACGGACACCAGCGTCTTGCTCCCTGACAAGCTAACCACTTTCTTCAACCGCTTCGAGGGATACACAGTGCTGCATACGCGGGCCATCAACCCTCCCGTGGACTATGAGCTCTTGTTCTCCGTGGCCGACATGAGTAAGACATTTAAGAGTGTTAACCCTTGCAAGGCTGCCGGCCCAGAGGACCCCTCTCTAGCCGCGACCTCAGAGCATATGCGTAGACCAGCTGCCGGGAGTGTTTACGGACATATTTTGCACATTTATAAAAAATAAAAAACAGAAATACCTCATGTGTTCAGACCCTTTGCTATGAGACTCAAAATTGAGCTCAGGCGCATCCTGTTTCCATTGATCATCCTTGAAATGTTTCTACAACTTCATTGGAGTCCACCTGTGGTATATTCAATTGATTGGACATGATTGGGAAAAGCACATACCTGTCTATATAAGGTCCCACAGTTGACAGTGCATGCCAGAGCAAAAACCAAGCCATGAGGTTGAGGGAATTGTCCGTAGAGCTCAGAGACAGTATTGTGTTGAGGCACAGATCTGGGGAAGGGTACCAAAACATTTCTGCAGCATTGAAGGTCCCCAAGAGCACAGTGGCCTCCATCATTCTTAAATGGAAGAAGTTTGGAACCACCAAGACTCTTCCTAGAGCTGGCCGCCCGGCCAACTGAGCAATCGGGGGAGAAGGGCCTTGGTCAGGGAGGTGACCAAGAACCCGATGATCACTCTGACAGAGCTCTGGAGTTCCTCTGTGGAGATGGGAGAACTTTCCAGAAGGACAATCATCTCTGCAGCACTCCACCAATCAGGCCTTTATGGTAGAGTGGCCAGCCAGAAGTCACTCCTCAGTAAAAGGCACATGACAGCCTGCTTGGAGTTTGCCAAAATAAACCTAAAGACTCTCAGACCATGAGAAACAAGATTCTCTGGTCTGATGAAACCAAGATTGAACTCTTTGGCCTGAATGCCAAGTGTCACATCAGGAGGAAACCTGGCACCATCCCTACGGTGAAGCATGGTGGTGGCAGCATCATGCTGTGGGGATGTTTTTTAGCGTCAGGGACTGGGAGACTAGTCAGGATCGAGGCAAAGATGAACAGAGCAATGTACAGAGAGATCATTGATGAAAACCTGCTCCAGAGCGCTCAGGACCTCAGACTGGGCCAAGGTTCACCTTCCAAAAGGACAACGACCCTAAGCCCTAAAGGTTAATCTAAAGGAAATGTGAGATAATGTCTAGATGCTTTTTATAGTGGAGATCAAGTTTATAAATTGCCTGACTGGGCTGATGAGACAGTGGATTGCGCAGTCAGATGGAACAGTGTAAATAGGCATTTTAACGTCATAGATTTAGCCGGTGGTAACTTGTGGATCAGACACCGGCTGGAATGCGGTTTTAACCAATCAGCATTCAGGATTAGACCCACCCGTTGTGCTATAGTGATATAACATGTGATATAGTATGTGATATGTGATATAGCATGTGATATAGCATGTGACATAGAATGTGATATAGTATGTGATATGTGATATAGTATGTGATATAGTATGGGATATAGTATGTGATATAGAATGTGATATAGTATGTGATATAGTATGTGATATAGCATGTGATATAGCATGTGATATAGCTCTGTAAGTCGCTCTGGATAAGAGTGTCTGCTAAATGACTAAAATGTAAATGTAGAGTCCATGTAACTTATGTGACTTGTTAAGCAAATGTTTTACTCCTGAACTTATTTAGGCTTGCCATAACAAAGGGGTTGAATACTTGTTGACCTAATACATTTCAGCTTTTTATTTTTAATTAATTTGTAAACATTTCTAAAAACATAATTCCACTTTGTCATTATGGGGTATTGTGTGTAGGCCATATCTTAATTTAATCAATTTTTTATTCAGGCTGTCACACAAGAAAATTTGGAAAAAGTCAGGGGGTTTGAATACTTTCTGAAATACATGAAAGTCCTTTCATCTGAGGAGACTAGGAGGGGCAATGTTTTCTTATTTAAATACAGAGTGGATGTCTTTGCCTTCATAACATCTTCATTAAAAATATGTACCTTTCACAGACAATGGAATATCCCATAGAAACCACCAGGTCCTTTGTTTTAAGTCCCGCTGCAGTACTGTGTCACATCAATCAACGAGACTGAAATCGAGAACGAGCGTGTTACCCAAAAGGCTTTGCAAGTAAGAACAGTTTTCTCTCTTCACAGGAGACAATATTCAAACAGTTACAGTTTAGAAGATAAAGAAGAGGACATTAGGAAACAGATATTCAAGAGAGAGCTACATTGCAGAGATTGGCCGTACTTGTCACAGTCAGCCTCAGTACTGCTTTTCTCTCCATATAATTTGTGTGATTACTGCAGATGGAGTCTGAGAACCAAGTAAATGCTTGACGTACAGCAAAAATGAACAAAAACCTATTATAAGCCAGGATATTTCTATTTTTTTGCTGTGATTTCAAGGTTCCTTCACAATAAAGGAAACCTGATTGATGGTGAAACGTTCATCCTAATGAGAGAAAGAGATGCTTACTTGAGACTGACAGTGACACTGTAAAATATGTTAAAACATGAGATACTAATTTAATATCCAGTATACCACCAGCATATATAGTGCACAGAAACACTTACAAAATAAATGTATTTTCTAGTAATTCCAAACGAAGTTTCCACATCAACAAATCAACACGTGCTTATACACAGACCTTCCAAATGTCACAATCAGTCTATAACATTATTTCTAACTGTAAAAGTGGGTGCTCTCAGTCCCTCTCAGAATGATTGTGGTTGCTGCAGTCCTTTTCTATTCAGACTCTCACATTTCATCCCAGTAGAACAAGCAGAGCAGAGCCAGCAGGGCAGAGGCAGCAGAGCAGAGCCAGCAGGGCAGAGCCAGCAGAGCAGAGCCAGCAGAGCATAGGCAGCATTAGGAGCCAGCAGAGCAGAGCCAGCAGAACAGAGCCAGCAGAGCAGAGGCAGCAGAGCCAGCAGAGCAGAGTTAGCATTAGGAGCCAGCAGAGCAGAGGCAGCATTAGGAGGCAGCATTAGGAGCCAGCAGAGCAGAGCCAGCAGAGCAGAGCCAGCAGAGCAGAGCCAGCAGAGCAGAGGCAGCAGAGCAGAGCCAGCAGAGCAGAGGCAGCATTAGTAGCCAGCAGGGCAGAGGCAGCATTAGGAGCCAGCAGAGCAGAGGCAGCATTAGGAGGCAGCATTAGGAGCCAGCAGAGCAGAGCCAGCAGCGCAGAGCCAGCAGAGCAGAGGCAGCATTAGTAGCCAGCAGGGCAGAGGCAGCAGAGCAAAGGCAGCAGAGCAGAGGCAGCAGGGCAGAGCCAGCAGAGCAGAGGCAGCATTAGGAGCCAGCAGAGCAGAGGCAGCATTAGGAGCCAGCAGAGCAGAGGCAGCATTAGGAGCCAGCAGAGCAGAGGCAGCATTAGGAGCCAGCAGAGCAGAGGCAGCATTAGGAGCCAGCAGAGCAGAGGCAGCATTAGGAGCCAGCAGAGCAGAGGCAGCATTAGGAGCCAGCAGAGCAGAGGCAGCATTAGGAGCCAGCAGAGCAGAGGCAGCATTAGGAGGCAGCATTAGGAGGCAGCATTAGGAGGCATTATTAGGAGGCAGCATTAGGAGGCAGCTTTAGGAGCCCATTCAGGCTCAATCTGGTCCATCTTTCACTGCTATTAGAGAGTGTCCAGTCTCAGAGACTCAGCAGATAGAACAGAGCACAACAGAACAAAACAGAACAGAACAGAACAGAACAGAACAGAATGGAGTACAACAGAACAGAACAGAATGGAGCACAACAGAACAGAACAGAACAGAACAGAATGGAGTACAACAGAACAGAACAGAACAGAACAGAATGGAGCACAACAGAACAGAATGGAGTACAACAGAACAGAACAGAACAGAACAGAATGGAGCACAACAGAACAGAATGGAGTACAACAGAACAGAACAGAACAGAACAGAACAGAATGGAGTACAACAGAACAGAACAGAACAGAACAGAATGGAGTACAACAGAACAGAACAGAACAGAACAGAATGGAGCACAACAGAACAGAATGGAGTACAACAGAACAGAACAGAACAGAACGGAGTACAACAGAACAGAACAGAACAGAACAGAACAGAACAGAATGGAGCACAACAGAACAGAACAGAACGGAACAGAGCAGAGCAGAGCAGAACAGAACAGAACAGAACAGAGCAGATAGAACAGAGCAGATAGAACAGAGCAGAACAGAACAGAAGAGAGCAGAAAGGAGCACAACAGAGCAGATCAGAGCGGAACAGAATGGAGTACAACAGAACAGAACAGAACAGAATGGAGCACAACAGAACAGAACAGAATGGAGCACAACAGAACAGAACAGAACAGAACAGAATGGAGTACAACAGAACAGAACAGAACAGAATGGAGCACAACAGAACAGAATGGAGTACAACAGAACAGAACAGAACAGAACAGAATGGAGCACAACAGAACAGAATGGAGTACAACAGAACAGAACAGAACAGAACAGAACAGAATGGAGTACAACAGAACAGAACAGAACAGAACAGAATGGAGCACAACAGAACAGAATGGAGTACAACAGAACAGAACAGAACAGAACAGAACAGAATGGAGTACAACAGAACAGAACAGAACAGAACAGAGCAGAACAGACCAGAACAGAGCAGAACAGAACAGAACAGAACAGAACAGAACAGAACAGAACAGAATGGAGTACAACAGAACAGAACAGAACAGAACAGAGCAGAACAGACCAGAACAGAGCAGATAGAACAGAGCAGATAGAACAGAGCACAACAGAAGAGAGCAGAAAGGAGCACAACAGAGCAGATCAGAGCGGAACAGAGCACAACAGAGCAGAACAGAGCAGAACAGAACACAACAGAACAGAGCACAACAGAACAGAGCACAACAGAACAAGGCAGAATGGAGCACAACAGAGCACACCAGAGCAGAACAGAGCAGACAGAACAGAACAGAGCAGAACAGAGCAGAACAGAACACACCAGAGCAGAACAGAGCAGAACAGAACACAACAGAACAGAGCACAACAGAACAGAGCAGAATGGAGCACAACAGAACAGAGCAGAACAGAGCAGACAGAGCAGAACAGAGCACACCAGAGCAGAACAGAGCAGAACAGAGCACACCAGAGCAGAACAGAGCAGAACAGAGCACACCAGAGCAGAACAGAACAGAGCAGAACAGAACAGAGCAGAACAGAGCAGAACAGAGCAGAACAGAATGGAGTACAACAGAACAGAACAGAACAGAACAGAATGGAGCACAACAGAACAGAATGGAGTACAACAGAACAGAACAGAACAGAACAGAACAGAACAGAACAGAACAGAATGGAGTACAACAGAACAGAACAGAACAGAACAGAGCAGAACAGACCAGAACAGAGCAGAACAGAACAGAACAGAACAGAACAGAACAGAATGGAGTACAACAGAACAGAACAGAACAGAACAGAGCAGAACAGACCAGAACAGAGCAGATAGAACAGAGCAGATAGAACAGAGCACAACAGAAGAGAGCAGAAAGGAGCACAACAGAGCAGATCAGAGCGGAACAGAGCACAACAGAGCAGAACAGAGCAGAACAGAACACAACAGAACAGAGCACAACAGAACAGAGCACAACAGAACAAGGCAGAATGGAGCACAACAGAGCACACCAGAGCAGAACAGAGCAGACAGAACAGAACAGAGCAGAACAGAGCAGAACAGAACACACCAGAGCAGAACAGAGCAGAACAGAACACAACAGAACAGAGCACAACAGAACAGAGCAGAATGGAGCACAACAGAACAGAGCAGAACAGAGCAGACAGAGCAGAACAGAGCACACCAGAGCAGAACAGAGCAGAACAGAGCACACCAGAGCAGAACAGAGCAGAACAGAGCACACCAGAGCAGAACAGAACAGAGCAGAACAGAACAGAGCAGAACAGAGCAGAACAGAGCAGAACAGAGCAGACAGAGCAGAACAGAGCAGAACAGAACACACCAGAGCAGAACAGAGCAGAACAGAACAGAACAGAGCAGAACAGAGCTGAACAGAAGAGAGCAGAGCATAACAGAGCAGAACAGAGCAGAACAGAACAGAGCAGAACAGAGCAGAACAGAGCTGAACAGAAGAGAGCAGAGCAGAACAGTACAGAGCAGAACAGAACAGCACTGGAGTGGAGCAGCATTTAGACTACCCCTTTAAACACACACACACACACACACACAGTCTGGCTGTTCCGGCCCTGAGGGAGTGGTGGTGGTGGGGAGTGCCGTCTGCCTTGAGCCCCATCAGCCAAGAGACCGTGTTGGTCGCTGTGACGCCATCTGCACCACCTGCAGGGAAACGTTTAGTCGTTAGCTGTGGGGGAACGGGCACAGGGCTCGGCTACGCCAGCCAAACCCAGGGCCAAACCAACCAGCACCTTAAAGGGTCCTGCGGTGCACTGTGGAGCACGGCGGGGTGTCTGGTAAGATGCCTGTGGACTTTCACTGTGCCAAGTAATTCCATTACTGTCTCTAGGTTGTCTGGGGTTGTCTCTGTTACTTTGAAATGACAGCAGAAGTGATTTAAGGCCTCCCGAGTGGCGCGGTGGTCTAAGGCACTGCATCGCAGTGCCAGCTGAGCCACTAGAGATCCTGGTTTGAATCCAGGCTCTGTCGTAGCCGGCCGCGACTGGGAGACCCATGGGGCGCCATGCAATTGGCCCAGCGTCGTCCAGGGTAGGGGAGGGAATGGCTGGCAGGGATGTAGCTCAGTTGGTAGAGCATGGAGTTTTGCAATGCCAGGGTTGTGGGTTCGATTCCCAAGGGGGGTATGATTATTTTTTTTTTTGATGTTACTCACTAACTGTAAGTCGCTCTGGATAAGAGTGTCTGCTAAATGACTAAATTGTAATGTTGGAGAGAGAGAGGGACCACGTTCAGATGAGGCTTCTACATTAATTGTCACAAAAGGAAGCTACCGATTCAAGACTGAAGTTCCAGTTATACATTCTAGGGTGGTCAGTAGAGAAACTACTATGCAAAGTTCATCTTAGTCCATCTGTTAATTAAAAAGAAAATTCTAACATCAAAAAGTAAAACAACAGGTCTTTTAGTATATTCACTGAGAACTGACTTTGAGTTTGTCCTAAATGGCATCCTAGTCCCTACGAAGTGGACTACTTTTGACCAGAGCCCTATGGAGCCTGGATAAAAGTAGTGCAGTACGTATGCAATAGGGTACCATTTGGGACTACGTAAGTGGGGGCAAGTTAGTATGCCTTAGTGTGCTGCCTTGGCTATATCCACGATGTTAGTGACGTTAGGGGTCAGTTTGGTAGAAGAAGGAGATCTGGACAGCTTGTCTTACCCAGCGACAGATATTACACACGAACTGTTTTGTGACGAACAATAAGACAAATAAACTAGAATAAGAGAAGGATGGAGATGGTGGCAAATGAGTGAGTTGGGAGAAGAGAAGGGGTTGGAGGGAGAAGGGAAGGGGTTGGAAGGAGAAGAGAAGGAGTTGGAGGGAGAAGAGAAGGGGTTGGAAGGAGAAGAGAAGGGGTTGGAAGGAGAAGAGAAGGGGTTGGAGGGAAAAGAGAAGAGAAGGGGTTGGAAGGAGAAGAGAAGGGGTTGGAGGGAGAAGAGAATGGGTTGGAAGGAGAAGAGTAGGGGTTGGAAGGAGAAGAGAAGGGGTTGGAGGGAGAAGAGAAGGGGTTGGAGGGAAAAGAAAAGGGGTTGGAGGGAAAAGAGAAGGGGTTGGAAGGAGAAGAGAAGGGGTTGGAAGGAGAAGAGAAGGGGTTGGAGGGAGAAGAGAAGGGGTTGGAGAGAAAAGAGAAGGGGTTGGAGGGAGAAGAGAAGGGGTTGGAGGGAGAAGAGAAGAGAAGGGGTTGGAGGGAGAAGAGAAGGGGTTGGAGGGAGAAGAGAAGGGGTTGGAAGGAGAAGAGAAGGGGTTGGAGGGAGAAGAGAAGAGAAGGGGTTGGAGGGAGAAGAGAAGGGGTTGGAGGGAGAAGAGAAGGGGTTGAAGGGAGAAGAGAAGGGGTTGGAGGGTAAAGATAAGGGGTTGGAAGGAGAAGAGAAGGGGTTGGAAGGAGAAGAGAAGGGGTTGGAGGGAAAAGAGAAGAGACGGGGTTGGAAGGAGAAGAGAAGGGGTTGGAGGGAGAAGAGAATGGGTTGGAAGGAGAAGAGTAGGGGTTGGAAGGAGAAGAAAAGGGGTTGGAGGGAGAAGAGAAGGGGTTGGATGGAGAAGAGAAGGGGTTGGAGGGAGAAGAGTAGGGGTTGGAGGGAGAAGAGAAGGGGTGAGAGGAGAAGAGAAGGGTTGGAGGTAAAAGGGAAGGGGTTGGAGGGAGAAGGGAAGCGGTTGGAGGGAGAAGAGAAGGGGTTGGAGGGAAAAGGGAAGGGGTTGGAGTGAGAAGAGAAGGGGTTGGAGGGAGAAGAGAAGGGGTTGGAGGAAAAAGAGAAGGGGTTGGAGGGAGAAGAGAAGGGGTTGGAGGGAGAAGAGAAGGGGTTGGAGGGAAAAGAGAAGGGGTTGGAGGGAGAAGAGAAGCAGTTGGAGGGAGAAGAGAAGGGGTTGGAGGAAAAAGAGAAGGGGTTGGAGGGAGAAGAGAAGGGGTTGGAGGGAGAAGAGTAGGGGTTGTAGGGAGAAGAGAAGGAGTGAGAGGAGAAGAGAAGGATTGGAGGTAAAAGGGAAGGGGTTGGAGGGAGAAGGGAAGCGGTTGGAGGGAGAAGAGAAGGGGTTGGAGGGAAAAGGGAAGGGGTTGGAGTGAGAAGAGAAGGGGTTGGAGGGAGAAGAGAAGGGGTTGGAGGAAAAAGAGAAGGGGTGAGAGGAAAAGAGAAGGGGTTGGAGGGAAAGGGGAAGGGGTTGGAGGGAGAAGAGAAGGGGTTGGAGGGAGAAGAGAAGGGGTTGGAGGAAGAAGAGAAGGGGTTAGAAGGAGAAGAGAAGCAGTTGGAGGGAGAAGAGAAGGGGTTGGAGGAAAAAGAGAAGGGGTGAGAGGAGAAGAGAAGGGGTTGGAGGGAAAGGGGAAGGGGTGAGAGGAGAAGAGAAGGGGTTGGAGGGAAAAGAGAAGGGGTTGGAAGGAGAAGAGAATAGGTTGGAGGGAGAACAGAAGGGTTTGGAGGGAGAAGTGAAGCGGTTGGAGGGAGAAGGGAAGGGGTTGGAGGGAGAAGAGAAGCGGTTGGAGGGTGAAAGGAAGTAAAGGGGTTGGAGGGAGAAGAGAAGGGTTTGGAGGGTAAAGATAAGGGGTTGGAGGGAAAAGAGAAGGGGTTGGAGGAAAAGAGAAGGGGTTGAATGAGAAGAGAAGGGGTTGGAGGGAGAAGAGAAGGGGTTGGAAGGAGAAGAGAAAGGTTTGGAGGGAGAAGAGAAGAGGTTGGAAGGAGAAGAGAAGGGGTTGGACGGAGAAGAGAAGCGGTTGGAAGGAGAAGGGAGAAGGGGTTGGAGGGAAAAGAGAAGGGGTTGAAGGGAGAGGAGAAGGGGTTGGAGGGAAAAGAGAAGGGGTTGGAGGGAGAAGGGAAGGGGTTGGAGGGAGAAGAGAAGGGGTTGGAAGGAGAAGAGAAGGTGTTGGAGGGAGAAGGGAAAGGTTTGGAGGGAGAAGAGAAGGGGTTTGAAGGAGAAGAGAAGGGGTTGGAGGGAGAAGAGAAGCGGTTGGAGGGAGAAGAGAAGGGGTTGGAGGGAGAAGAGAAGGGGTTGAAGGGAGAAGAGAAGGGGTTGGAGGGTAAAGATAAGGGGTTGGAGGGAGAAGAGAAGGGGTTGGATGGAAAAGAGAAGTTGGAGGGAAAAGAGAATGGGTTGGAGAGAAAAGAAAAGGGATTGGAGGGAGAAGAGAAGGAGTTAGAGGGAGAAGAGAAGGGGTTGGAGGGAGAAGAGAAGGGGTTGAAGGGAGAGAGAAGGGGTTGGAGGGAGAAGAGAAGGGGTTGGATGGAGAAGATAAGGGGTTGGAGGGAGAAGAGAAGCAGTTGGAGGGTGAAAGGAAGTAAAGGGGTTGGAGGGAGAAGAGAAGGGGTTGGAGGGAGAAGAGACGGGGTTGAAGGGAGAAGAAAAAGGTTTGGAGGGAGAAGAGAAGGGGTTGGAGGGTAAAGATAAGGGGTTGGAGGGAAAGAGAAGGGGTTGGAGGAGAAGAAAAGGGGTTGAATGAGAAGAGAAGGGGTTGGAGGGAGAAGATAAGGGGTTTGGTGGGAAAAGAGAAGGGGTTGGAGGGAAAAGAAAAGGGGTTGGAGGGAGAAGAGAAGGAGTTTGAGGGAGAAGAGAAGGTGTTGGAGTGAGAAGAAAAGGGGTTGGAGGGAGAAGAGAAGGGGTTGAAGGGAGAAGAGAAGGGGTTGGAGGGAAAAGAGAAGGGGTTGGAGGGAGAAGAGAAGCAGTTGGAGGGAGAAGAGAAGGGGTTGGAGGGAAAAGGAAAGGGGTTGGAGGGAAAAGAGAAGGGGTTGAAGGGTGAAGAGAAGGGGTTGGAGGGAGAAGAGAAGGGGTTGGAGGGAAAATGGAAGGGGTTGGAGGGAGAAGGGAAGCGGTTGGAGGGAGAAGAGAAGGGGTTGGAGGGAGAAGAGAAGGGGTTGGAGGGAGAAGTGAAGCGGTTGGAGGGAGAAGAGAAGGGGTTGGAGGGAGAAGAGAAGCGGTTGGAGGGAGAAGAGAAGGGGTTGGAGTGAGAAGAGAAGGGGTTGGAGGGAAAAGAGAAGGGGTTGGAGGGAAAAGAGAAGGGGTTGGAGAGAGAAGAGAAGGGGTTGGAGGGAAAAGAGAAGGGGTTGGAGGGAGATGAGAAGGGGTTGGAAGGAGAAGAAAAGGGGTTGAAAGGAGAAGAGAAGGAGTTGGAGGGAAAAGAGAATGGGTTGGAGGGAAAAGAATAGGGGTTGGAGGGAGAAGAGAAGGGGTTGGAGGGAAAAGAGAAGGGGTTGGAGGGAGAAGAGTAGGGGTTGGAGGGAGAAGAGAAGGGGTTGGAGGGAGAAGAGAAGGGGATGGAGGGAGAAGAGAAGGGGTTGGAGGGAGAAGAGAAGGGGTTGGAGGGAGAAGAGAAGGGGTTGGACGGAGAAGAGAAGGGGTTGGAGGGAAAAGAGAAGGGGTTGGAGGGAGAAGAGAAGGGGTTGGAGGGAGAAGAGTAGGGGTTGGAGGGAGAAGAGAAGGGGTTGGAGGGAAAAGAGAAGGGGTTGGAGGGAGAAGAGAAGGGGTTGGAGGGAGAAGAGAAGGGGTTGGAGGGAGAAGAGAAGAGAAGGGGTTGGAGGGAGAAGAGAAGGGGTTGGAGGGAGAAGAGTAGGGGTTGGAGGGAGAAGAGAAGGGGTTGGAGGGAGAAGGGAGAAGGGGTTGGATGGAAAAGAGAAGGGGTTGGAGTGAGAAGAGTAGGGGTTGGAGGGAGAAGAGAAGGGGTTGGAGGGAGAAGGGAGAAGGGAGAAGGGGTTGGAGGGAAAAGAGAAGGGGTTGGAGGGAAAAGAGAATGGGTTGGAGGGAAAAGAAAAGGGGTTGGAGAGAGAAGAGAAGGGGTTGGAGGGAGAAGAGAAGGGGTTGGAGTGAGAAGAGTAGGGGTTGGATGGAGAAGAGAAGGGGTTGGAATGAGAAGAAAAGCGGTTGGAGGGAGAAGAGAAGCGGTTGGAGGGAGAAGAGAAGCGGTTGGAGGGAGAAAATAAGGGGTTGGAGGGAGTAGAGAAGGGGTTGGAGGGAGAAGATAAGGGGTTGAAAGAAGAGAGAAGGGGTTGGAAGGAGAAGAGAAGAGGTTGGAGGGAGAAAAGAAGGGGTTGGAGTGAGAAAATAATGGGTTGGAGGGAGTAGAGAAGGGGTTGGAGGGAGAAGGGAAGGGTAGGGGTTGGAGGGAGAAGGGAAGGGGTTGAAGGGAGAAGAGAAGGGGTTGGAGGAGAAGATAAGGAGTTGGAGGGAAAAGAGAAGGGGTTGGAGGGAGATGAAAGTGGAAGGGAATGGAAAAGAGAAGGGGTTAGATGGAGAAGAGAAGGGGTTGGAGGGAGAAGGGAAGGGGTCGGAGGGAGAAGAGAAGCGGTTGGAGGGTGAATGGAAGTAAAGGGGTTGGATGGAGAAGAGAAGGGGTTGGAGGGAGAAGAGAAGGGGTTAAAGGGAGAAGGGAAGGGGTTGGAGGGAGAAGAGAAGGGGTTGGAGGGAGAAGAGAAGGGGTTGGAGGGAGAAGAGAAGCGGTTGGAGGGAGAAGTGAAGGGGTTGGAGGGAGAAGGGAGAAGGGGTTGGAGGGAGAAGAGAAGGAGTTAAAGGGAGAAGGGAAGGGTTTGGAGGGAGAAGAGAAGGGGTTGGAGGGAGAAGAGAAGCGGTTGGAGGGAGAAGTGAAGGGGTTGGAGGGAGAGGAGAAGGGGTTGGAGGGAAAAAATAAGGGGTTGGAGGGAGAAGGGAGAAGGGATTGGAGGGAAAAGAGAAGGGATTGGAGGGAAAAGAGAAGGGGTTGGAGGGAGAAGAGAAGGGGTTGGAGGGAGAAGAGTATGGGTTGGAGGGAGAAGAGAAGGGAAGGGGTTAGAGGGAAAAGAGAAGGGGTTGGAGGAAGAAGAGAAGGGGTTGGATGGAGAAGAGAAGGGGTTGGAGGGAGAAGGGAAGGCAAGGGGTTGGAGGGTGAAGGGAAGTAAAGGGGTTGGAGGGAGAAGAGAAGGGGTTGAAAGGAGAAGAGAAGGGGTTGGAGGGAGAAGAGAAGGGGATGGAGGGAGAAGAGAAGGGGTTTTTGGAGAAGAGAAGGGGTTGGAGGGAGAAGAGAAGGTTTGAAAGGAGAAGGGAAGGGGTTGGAGGGAGAAGGGAAGTGAAGGGTTTGGAGGGAGAAGAGAAGGGGTTGGATGGAGAAGAGAAGAGGTTGGAGGGAGAAGGGAAGGCAAGGGGTTGGTGGTAGAAGAGAAGGGAAGGGGTTCGAGGGAGAAGAGAATTGGTTGGAGGGAGAAAATAAGGGGTTGGAGGGAGTAGAGAGGGGGTTGGAGGGAGAAGCGAAGACATTGGTGGGAGAAGATAAGGGGTTGAAAGAAGAGAGAAGAGGTTGGAAGGAGAAGAGAAGAGGTTGGAGGGAGAAGAGAAGGGTTTGGAGGGAGAAAATAAGGGGTTGGAGGGAGTAGAGAAGGGGTTGGAGGGAGAAGAGAAGGGGTTGAAGGGAGAAGTGAAAGGAATGGGTTAGAGGGAGAAGCGAAGGGAAGCGGTTGGAGGGAGTAGGGAAGGGGATGGAGGGAGAAGGGAAGGGGTTGGAGTGAGAAGGGATGGGAAGGAGTTGGAGGGAGAAGAGAATGGGTTGGAGGGAGAAGGGATGGGAAGGGGTTGGAGGGAGAAGGGAAGGGGTTGGAGGGATAAGGGAAGGGGTTGGGAGAAGAAGGGAAGGGCTTGGAGGGAGAAGAGTAGGGTTTGGAGGGAGAAGAGAAGGGGTTGGAGGTTGAAGAGAAGGGGTTGGAGGGAGAAGAGAAGGGGTTGGAAGGAGAAGAGAAGGGGTTGGAGGGAGAAGAGAAGGGGTTGGAGGGAAAAGAGAAGGGGTTGGAGGGAGAAGATAAGTGGTTGGAGGGAGAAGAGATGCGGTTGGAGGGAGAAGAGATGGGAAGGGATTGGAGGGAGAAGGGAAGGGAAGGGAAGGGAAGGGGTTGGAGGGAGAAGGGAAGGGAAGGGGTTGGAGGGAGAAGGGAAGGGAAGGGGTTGGAGGGAGAAGGGAAGGGAAGGGCTTGGAGGGAGAAGGGTAGGGGTTGGAGGGAGAAGGGATGGGAAGGGGTTGGAGGGAGAAGGGAAGGGGTTGGAGGGAGAAGGGAAGGGGTTGGAAGAAGAAGGGAAGGGGTTGGAGGGAGAAGGGAAGGGGGTTGGAGTGAGAAGGGAGGGGGTTAGAGGGAGAAGGGAAGGGGTTGGAGGGAGAAGGGAAGGGGTTGGAGGGAGAGGGGAAGGGATTAGAGGGAGAAGGGAAGGGGTTGGAGGGAGAAGGGAAGGGAAGGGAAGGGGTTGGAGGGAGAAGGGAAGGGAAGGGGTTGGAGGGAGAAGGGAAGTGAAATGTTGGAGGGAGAAGGGAAGGGGATGGACGGAGAAGGGAAGGGAGGTGGTTGGAGGAAGAATGGAAGGGAAGGGTTTAGAGGGAGAAGGGGTTGGAGGGAGAACGAGGCCTGGTACTGGTTCTGGCTAGGGAGAGGGAGGGAGGGAGGCCTGGTACTGGTTCTGGCTAGGGAGTCATTATGTGTCCCTCTTCTATGCCCACCATGAGATCAGGTCTCTGATGTACCTCTGATGGACCCTGGTGTACCTCAGATTATCCAGGTTAAAGTGCGTCCTAAATGTCACCTTATTCTCTAGTGAAAAGTAGTCATTTTCCATTTGGGATGCACGCTCAGTTTTTACATGTCAGACTGTTGAAACATTAGCATAGCTCAGGTAAAACCGGTTGGCTGATGAAGTGGCATTACCAATGGAAAGAGGATCTGTTTTTGGGCCTTGCCCCCATAAAATCAAACACAAAATCAAATGTTTCAGCTTCAGCCCTTTCAACGTGCCTGTAATGGTGTAGCCTATGACATAGCTTAGCCAGTGTGTTTCTGTTTTTTTTCACAGATATCTATACCCAACATCACATCTTTTCATCATATTCATTTTTTAGAGCCCCTCTCTGTTGGCCTGGTTGGGGTTCCAAATAGCACCCTACTCCCTATATTGTGCAGCACTTTTGATGTGCACTGTACTGTAAAGGTAATAGGGTGCCATTATAAATGCAACCCTGGTGTGTGTTCTTTATGAGAGTGTTCAACATGACGAGAGAACCAAACAGTGTTCTGTTGGATGATGTTATTATGTTTCTCTACCCCACTGTTAGTCATCTCTCCTGTCTGTTTCTCTACCCCACTGTTAGTCATCTCTCCTGTCTGTTTCTCTACCTCACGGTTAGTCATCT